>NW_008667521.1:64620-75334 GCF_000695815.1 Acanthisitta chloris | reverse complement strand
CAGATTGGCTAAAGCCTTGAGCAACCTGCTCTGGTGGGAGGTGTCCCTGCCCAGGGCAGGGGGGTTGGGGCTAGATGATCTTTAAGGTCCCTTCCAACCCCTTCACATTCTATGATTCTATGACTTGTCACATCCCACTTGTTATTACACAAACAAGATATACTACAGATAGACCAGGCTTGGGGCCCCATTTTAGAACATCTTCTCAGTTTTAGGTATTCAAAAGGAGCTCAAGCCATATTTACAAAGTCAGACTGATTCTGTTAGTCTCTGGAGGAAACCCACCACCCCATTCCATTAGGAAAGCAAGGAAATACACAAACATGACCCCAAGAAGGTATATACACTAATGTAGCAACATGAACATTTCTCACAGTAAATGTGGAATGTTCTTACAATGGCAGATAAATGATAAAATCCTGTTTGCTCTTTTCTATTGTATATAGATACTCCCTGTACTTGTGATCATGCATGTTTTACTGCATCCTCTGTTATGAACACTGACCTGTTTTGAAGCAGATGCATCTGCTTCTTTTGGCCACAAATTATTGTAACAACCAAACCTTTTGTTCAGATGTTTTGCCTGCAGAAGAGCATTTTCCCAGACTGCCAGTTGCATGTTTCCTTGCAATGCTTTGATAGACAGGCATTTATTTCATTGCTATGGCACTAATTCACATTTCCCTGAGGACTTTTTGTGATAATAGATTGCATTAGCTAAATCTGCATTTTTATCTAGAAGACAAAAAGGTCCTGCAGGTGGGTTTGTGGACACGGTTAATGTTAAGACCATTTTTCCTATGAAGTTCTACTGTTGTAGAGAAGTGGAGTGATCTTGCCTTAAATTTGGAGACAATGCAGAAACCTGATGGTTTACTCAACACTGTAATACTATGCAGGAGTTGGTGAGGAGTTTTACAGAGTGTCTCTAACAAAGGGTAGAAACATGGAGCTTCAGGAGATCTAAATCTGGAACATTTCATCTTGACATTTCATTTGTTTGTATAAATCACTGTGGAGGATGGTTGAACACTCAAGTTAAAGCAACACTTAGATTATCACATTCTGAAATCATGAGTAAGAGTAATCAAATTGTCTAAATAATGTGAAGCAGTCTTATGTGCTGCTCTCCTCCAGCAATTACAGTGCCTAGCTGACAATTTTCTCAATGTAGTAACCTCACAGGCAACAGAAATCTTTTGTTTTCATAATAAAAGCATACATGAAGGGATAACAATAGGTATTTTGAAACAAAATATATTTGCAGGAATATTTATGTGCTGTCTGTATCAACACTTCTGATTTTTTGGAAGGTTGTCTATACAGAACAGTTAGATTTAAAAAATCTAAGTCATGTTTGCTTTCTTTTGCTTTCCATTGGGTTTTAGGGGCTTCATTTCCACAGTGGTTAAGGCATTAAGGCTACTTCTAGGTGTAAGAATGAGTTTGAGTGAGTAGAGCTCACTGTGTGGAAATATCTGCTTGATAGTAATGTCTATAGTACAGGAAGTATTAAAAAGAGTTTTAAACATATTTTATATACACTTGACCACATTCTCTGAGAATCTAATCCTGGGACCCATTGAAAACCTTGGGAAGGAGGTAAGATCAATGCTGCTGCTGCACAGCCACTAGGTCCTGTTCTACCTTGGATAGAGAATCCTCTAGAATGGGCAAAGGCAACAAGATCCAAGCACTGAAACACAAGGATGTGATTACTGTCAGAGCATTTTATCACTACTTCTTCTCTTGCACAGACAAAGTTACAGCTTGGGAAAAAAAGATGGGAGGAGGCAGCAAAGATGAAACTACTTTTGCCTTATGGCAAAATTGACTTTAGTGAAAATGCATTTTTGTCCATGTGATACAAAAGAATAAGGAATAAATAGAAAGTTCAGTTTTTCACAGCTTGGCTATAGATGAAACACATCTTGTACAGCCATGAAACTACACTGGAGTAAGTGCCACTGGGAAAATTAATAACAGGAACAAGTGGTAGCATGAGCACAGGAACTAGTGAGCCCTGTTTTTCATGGATTTAAATTGTGTGCTTGGATTCTCTGGTGTTTAATAAAGCAGAGGTTTTGCTTGCTTGTCTGAAGCCCTGTCTGCTTCAGCCTTTCCCTCCATGGTGCCATTAAACAGCCTTCTCCACTGCTCCCAGTCTGCAGTCATGACATCTTTGGAACTTGTCATTTCTTAGGCTCTTATTATTTTCTTAAATTTAGCTCAAGTTAGCCAATTGGATGCACAACCTGCCCTACCCCTGCCCATACTCAGGGTGAGACATTGTAAGACTTGATTCCTTAAGATGGAAAACTAAAAATTACCTGGAAGCATCTTCCCATTCTACCCCTGTTGAGAGGAGCTTCTATAACCATCTGCCCCAGCAATGCATTATCCCCTTCAAAACCTGCTTTAACATTCTTCTTGTCTGCTTTGGTGACAAAGTCCTTGACAATGATTAGTTTGCTGCTGTTCTGAGACCACTGCTTATCTCACAGACCAAAAGTGCCTCATTTTTACTTGTAGTTTTCAGTTTGTCTGTCTGTCCACTGCCCCATCCTGGCTGGATTTAGAATGCAAACCCTTTGATAGAGATATCACCCTTTTACCTCATTTGTTTCTTCAGCAAGAACAAAAATCGTTCATGTCTATGACCAAGATACTGAATACACCATTTATTCAATTAATAGACAATGATTATGCTTTAAAAATGACAGCTGAGCAGGACACTTGTTAGAATCATTCAGTGCTCATCCCCTGTCCTGCTGCCATGGATAAGGGACTGCCAGTTGTGCTAACACACCAAATCAGATATTATTCAGATGACAAACGAATCTGTCAAACGGCTTTCCCAGCCTGCCCAAATTCTAACAGAGTGTTTGTCCAAAGCAAACCACTGCTTAAAGCTGGCAGACTCATTATTTTTCATCTTAATATGTGTACCAACTTGAGGGTTACTACTAAACCATCCTAGGCCTCTGTCTCCAGATGGATGGATGATTGCACTTTGATTTATGGCTCATCACCAGGACATTATTCAGAAGGCCTTGATAACTCATTTATATAGGTCAGCATGGGCATTTGACTTGACAGAATCATTATCCACATTATCACCAGAACTCACACATGGACCTCTGCCTTTGCTCTGGAGTTGATATTGGATTTGAAATCTCTAAACACCATTCAATCCATTCCCCCTCAAAGCCAAGCTGTGCTGCTCACACTGCACTGCACTCATGGACGATCTAATGCCCAAGTTGGATAAAGCCTTGAGCAACCTGCTCTGGTGGGAGGTGTCCCTGCCCAGGACAGGGGGTTGGGGGATGATCTCTAAGGCCCATTCCAACCCTTTAACATACTATGATCCCTTTTTACACAGCCAATCTAGGAACACAAACTTCTGATGTCTGTTCTACACTTCCTGATGTTTGAGATGTTACATATGTTTAAAATGTCCAATGGTAAAAGACAAACTCTTGACTTTATGAAGGGTATGAGCTGGGACAAGATGATCTCTAAGGTCCATTCCAACCCCTTAAAATACTATGATACTATGAAGCCCAGCTATACTATCTTTATTTGTAGGGAGTTTAAAATTCTATTGCACCTTTGGGGCAAATGGTATTTTTGCATTTTTTATGCATACCACCACAGTCTAGAAGCTGAGAGAGTCAAACCTTTCCAAATCAGAATAAAAGCATCATTTCTGAACCCCAAATTTCTTACAAACCCAAAAAACTTCAGCTCTGCTCCAGCCTGTGGGGCTTTAGCTTCCACACTCAGAAACACTTCAAACAGTTAAATACTGAAAGGGAGATGGAGCAGAAGAGGATGAAAGTTGTCCCTCTCCTACTATTTAACAGTGGTGTCACTGCTTTAGACCACAGGAAAGGACAAAGCATTATAACTAGGGGCTCATAAGCATATAGATTTCATTGTAATGCATTTCATCAAACAGCCTAGGAAAGGTAACATTATCTTTAAGCAGTAAGAAATAACTAGACAGACTTATTTCCCTTTCAGGCATTACTCACATTCTGTTATCAAATTATTCAGTGCTTAAAGAGAAATACAAACAGTCAGTAAAGATTCAAGAGACCATGTGAGAAATTACCTTCAGATGAACGACTCATTCTAATTCTAACTAATTTGCACAACCTGAATGGTCACTTTTCTATTGCTTTAGTCCTTCCTCCTGCTGCCTCTTTCAGGGATACAAAAAGCCAGGAGGTGAAAGAAAGCCAAGTTCATTATTTGTAATTCTGAATGTCAAAAGATCATTTCCAAAATTCAGATTAACACATCATCACTTCAGATTCTAGAAGCTCATTTATTTCTGACCTGTTTTGCATTTCTGACCTGCTTTGCTATTTATGTAAAAAGATGAATGCTATTGCCTTAGCTGCCACTGCTTCTGTGTATCTGTGCATAATATATATTTCAGTCTCAATTTATAACCATAAACCCTCAGATTATGAAGATTTGGTTTCATGTGACAAGTTCTGTGCCCATATATTTTTATTTATTGTGCAAGTTAAACTATACAGGGACTTAACTAACAGTACACATATTTTCATGGAATAACCATGGCAACTGAACATACCCCACATGGAACAAATCCATCTCTTGAACATCATCTCCCACTAGATCTTCTTTAGCTAACTCACACGTCACCACGACACTGTCAGTGTGCAAATAAACCATGGATCATGGTAGTACAGATTCTTATATTTCACTAGGGACTGCTAGGACAGTCCACCCAAAGCTATTAAGATTCAAAGATGCATTCAGCACAGGGCACTGCAGCAGCACCTGAATTAGCCTAGCAACATAAGACCTCTGCTCATTTATGGAAAATTGGAATAATGGGAAGTAATTGTTCTTTTTCTAATAATGTAGATGTAAATGATCCTGACTGTGACTGACTTGAGCAACTCTTTTTGCTTTCATATTTTGGTGACATTCCAGACAGGCTCAGAAGCAAACCCCCTCCTGATAATGATCAAAATTGCAATGCTGCCTTCATGTGAACCTGTTTTTTACAAGACTGAAAAGGCTTTTCTCTTGCACAAGGTTATGCCCTTATATCTGGCAAAACCAAAAGAGAATTGTTGAGCAGGTTGAGCCATTAGGATGAAAATCTCATCTTTTGAACAAGGCTGATACCTCATCTTTATCACTGTATTGATTGAACAGGGTTGTGTGATTTGCCCACAGTCGGTTTAGTTGCCTGACAGACAAAACAGAAGAGGAAGAAATCTGTGCCAATCAAACACAATTTCTTATGAAAAATATTCATCTGAAATTAAAAACTAAACCATAATACTTTGGTTGTCTAGAGAGAGGTAGAAATCCCACAAAGTTGATTTTAGGAACAGGCAGGAGATGAAATGCCACAATTGTCAAGTCAGAAGCCTTTCTTAGTCCCCAGCTCAGCAGTTCACAGCCTCAGGACATGGACTCAGGACCAGCCTCTGTGACAGAATGATCTTCTGCAGAACTAGGATGTGTGACAAAAATGGGGGAAGTGGGAAAAACTGTCTTCTCACATTTGTGTTTCAGCCTGTAGCCTGCCTTTTATCCTAACACTGTGTCAACCCTTGAGGAACAGCCAGCTAGGCTGCTTTCGTAATTAGCTGAAAAGACAAAGGGTAAAGGTCAATTAGCCTAGGAGGCAGAGGCTAATTGCACACTTAACTTTGGGAGACCAACGGGGAGAAACTAGAGCCAATGGCCAGTCAGATGTGCTGTGCCAAAGTTTGAGAGGGGATTTAGCATGAGGATGAAGAAGAAAGGAGTGGGAGTTATTGCTGGGTTTCTTTTTTCCTACTTGTAGAGTTCAGTTACACTGGGAGTTGAAAAAGGGATGACTCATCTTGAAGGATTATTTTAAAATGAGACAGATTCACAGCTCAAACCAATCTTATGACAATTCCTTTCTCTGCCTGAGGAGACTCAGTCCTGAATGCCTGAGGAGAGCTTCCACCTTCACAAAAGTGTTCTAATCATCATTTTTTGCTAGTTTAAGGGATTATAATCTTTCCAATTTTTTTTCTTAGGCAATCAAACATTTACGGGAGCAGAAACTATAAATTCAGTATTCCACTCTCATTATGTACCTGCAAGATTTATTCTTTAGATCCAGACAAAACCAAATGGTCCATGCAAAGTAGACCAAGTCAGACTTGAGGAACAGCCAGCTAAAAGACCATGGGGGTGGATGAAGGTCTCAGAACTCTGCTTGTTCATTTATAGTGAAACTGATACACTGAAACCATTTCAACAGAAGAGTTTGAGAGTACTGAAAGCCAATATCCTGTAAGGCTAGTGGGTGAAGCAATAAATGCTGGAGTGCCCTAAATGCTGACTTGTTGGATTTTTCCCTTGGTCTTGACCTCAACATCTTTTCCCAGCTGAATTTATTTGGCAGGCTCAAGTAGTCTCAAGTTGAACAATACTTCATTTTTTCCAGGAATTTGCTACCCAATGCAGTTAAGCTTAATTTTCCCTGCTGTATTCCATAGACTACTTTTCTGTAGTATATAGATGTTTTACTTGCCTGTCAGGTCTCAGACATCAGCAGAACAATGGAGTCATTTCCACAACAACACACACTTGTGCTGAGGGTAACACTGCTGACATACTCAGGGAAGAAGGCATTACCAGATGAAGGCATCTGCTTGGTTTTCTCAGTTGTTTTTTATTTGGAAGGCTTCACCTGCATGGCTTTGCATCAAACCTAGCTGTCTCTCTTGGCATCATCAAGACCATTCCTCTTCCTTTTAAAGCAGAAGATATTTTCATTGGGAGTCTTGGTGCCTGTACTGTGTAAAGAACAGGTTATACATATAGCTGTTGTAATTTAAAATCAATGAGCTTCCAGGTCTTCAGTTTTGTCTAGTGAGAGTTTTGATCAGTTCAACATTAAGCACAATCACAGAACCACAGAATGGCTGAGGCTGGAAGGGACCTCTGGAGTTAATAGTAAGGAAGAAATGTACTGTAAGACCTGCCAGGTTTCTTCTTCCCTACTTTTACTGTATGATTAGCAAAGTTCAGTGCCTCCAAGCTGGCATGGAGGTGTTTAATGTCAGAGCTTAATAATACAGCATACATTAAAACTATAAATACAACATTTTTGCAGCTTAGAGAAAATATTTGCCCAAGACAAGTTAAAACTATGTACCCATATCATCTAGTGTTTTGCTGGATATAAAATGACCCTTTAAAGCCTCCTGACATTCTCCTCGAAGCTGAGGATTGAGGCTATGACCTTTGCAAAGCCTTCCAAAGAGCTTCACAATCAGCCAACTCTTATAGAGAAAGTTTCATTAGAAGCCAAAGACTTTGGATAAACGAGGTGGCACAGTTGCCCTCTCTCACGAAAAAATGGGCAAAATCACTTCTTGTTATTTGAAGAAAAAACAGCTGTTGGAAGGGAATGAGTTCAGATTTGTTTTGTAATTCAAATCCAACCTCCAACATAGGAAATTTTTATTACATGCAAGTGGGGGAAAATTACCGTAAGGGACCTGGGGAGGCTGTGGAGTGTCCATCCCTGGAGTTACTAAAACATGACTGAAGAAGCCCTAAACAACCTTTTCTGGTTGGGCTCACTTTTAGTAAGAGTTGGACTAGGTGACCTCTAGAGTCCCCTACCAACCCAAACTAAACCACCAGCTGAAGTTAACATCCCTCTTCCCCTGTATTTGCAGTGCCAGGAAGGGAAGAGTCTTCTTGCAGCTGTGGAGTTGCTGTGCATGACTGAACTGCAGTAAAGGAATCTGTCAAAAGTAGGACAGGACAGGACAGGATAGAAATGAAATCTAAAACTTCACACCATACATATCACCAAGGGGAGGGGTTTCCACTCAGCTGAGATAGAACAGGGTGATGTGGCTACCATGTTGTAGTAGAGGCATAGTAGAAAGGCTATCAGTCTGCAGTGAGGGGCAGCTCTGACTACCTGCAGTCACTCCCAGTGCACCATCCTGTTTTGCCAGTACTTAAATAGTTCTTTTAATTGCTATTCCCATAAAACCAGGAATAATTTGCTATCACACTGGAAGCAGGAAGGAAACTGAGTCCAAACCTCCATATGATGGTTTGATGCAGAGGAATCTACAGCCATTTGCTGCTCAGGTTCATCCAAAAGGCATGAACTCCCCTGTTCTAAGCACACAACAGATACTAACCCACATCTATGGTGGTATTGCATCTTGTGGTTTTTGAGTAAGGAAAAGAAGTTACTACATGTACAGTTAAACAAATGAACATTCTCCTACATATTGGAACTGAAAGTTCCTTCCTATATTTGTCATTAGCATTGACTGAAGCATTGCCTGCAAACAGAGCCCTGCAATGGGCACAGAGGGAATCAGACCATTCTAAACAAAAGCTGTTGAAGGCCTCAAGCTCTGAATCTGCATTGAGTAAGGAAAAGAAGTTACTACATGTACAGTTAAACAAATGAACATTCTCCTACATATTGGAACTGAAAGTTCCTTCCTATATTTGTCATTAGCATTGACTGAAGCATTGCCTGCAAACAGAGCCCTGCAATGGGCACAGAGGGAATCAGACCATTCTAAACAAAAGCTGTTGAAGGCCTCAAGCTCTGAATCTGCAGCTTGCATGTTTTTTTTTCCTGTGGGCTGCTTGCTTAAATAAACCACTTCTCAAGAAGAAAAGAAACAATCCATTTGGTAAAAGACAGCATTCAGTAAATAAACTTATGCAACAGCACAGCAAACAATCTGGAAGATCACAACATAAATATCAGTTCTCTTTCTGTTTATTTTCTTGCACTTTCTGAGATCTCTTTTCCTCTCCTGAAGCCTTTTTTCCATTCTTTAGTATGCACCAGGCAAAGCCTCAGATCCCTAGGCTTGAGCAGAGCAGCCACAGTCTCATTTTTCTATTGAGAGTATCATTTTTGGTTTTGTCAGCCCTTAGGTGCTGGAGGTGCCAGACCAGAGCCATTCATTTTTGCAAAGTCATTTTGCAAAGTTCTTTGTGGTGTCCTGGAGCAGCCCCTGAGGCACAGACACACTCCTGGGCTGCTGCAGGTTGCAAAGCCTCTACTGAATCCTCTCCTTTATTCTCTACAGTTCGGTCAATCAAAGCAGCTCATTCTGTGCCATGGCACTGAGTCCAACCTGCCTGACTTGTTAGGAACCTGGCCAGCAGTCACCTCAGTGACATGGCCTGTGCTAACATCCTGGAGAGGCTTTTCCTTGTCTCACTGATGGCTTGCCAACTCTGGTTCCTTTTCATCATGCAAGATATGTAACTCAAACTTTTCCCTCATCATTTTTAGAAGACGTGTGCTTTTATCAATAGGACACTGTCATTAGTGGTATTATCCATCTGTATCCAAGTGTAATTTCCCCAGGTAGGAACCATTTTCCAGCTGGGATTGCAGGAATATGGTTCATTATAGCAGCTTCTTGCACATCCAGAGGTCCCTATGTTGATGGTGGAAATAGATTACCACAGTGCTGCTCCCACTGACAGCCACAGCATAGACTTGGGATAACACACATTCACTTCTCTTTATTGTCATTGCTAATTGTGAAAGGGAGATGATTAAGCAGGCAGTTTTGTTCTCTCTGCTAGTTCAACCCTAATAAATCCAGTGAGAGAGGCAAAGCAAGCACCAATTCATGCACATTAGAATAATTTTACAACCACAGCCTTCTAGAAAGACAATCATGGCTACTCAGGGGAAGAAACAGTTATGGCAATTTTTGCTCAGTGAAATGGCTATGGAAAATTCAGGTACAAATGATCATTTTCCCTCTGTGACCAGCTACAGCATCTCCACAATAGCCCCTGCCCATCCCTGGGGCAGGCGGGGGCAGGGAGCTCTCAGCTTTGCTCACACTTACTGCTCACAACAAGCTTTAAAGATTGACCACTTCCACAACAGAACCATACCTGTCAGGTGAACATCTGGGAGGTCTAAGCGAAGTAAATAATTGAAAAAGAAGCCTAATATGAAAACACTTCTGTGAGGAAAGAATTTCAACACAGACAGGGCTTCTGTGTTTATTAATAAGCCCTGTTTTATCTTCCTGTTTAAATAAACTCCTTCGTATGCTTCAGAAATACTCCTTCAAGAAAGGTTCTAAGATGAGGCTGCTCCCATAGAGCAAATTACTAGGCCTAGTGGGGTAAGACTTTGGAGGCAAACAGAAGGGGTTCCATCAGAGGACACACATGGTGCTCGGGAGCACTGCGTAAAGTCTGAGTACAAAAGTGCATGACTGCCCTCAAGCACATCCAGTGCCTCCTCTGACTCACAGACTCCAAAAACAGAGTAGATTCAACTTCTCAAGTAGGTTGCTTGATTCATTTAGTCCTCGTTCCCAGGTTCATGATCATTGGGGACTAACAAGTGTGACTCACGTAGTGTCAGGGAGGCTACCGAGTCTGGGGTATTTCATGGCAGTTGATTCCTTGTTAGAAAACCAACTGTGAGATGACAGATATATTTTATGGCTTCTTTTCTCACTTAAGCACCAAACTTAGCAACATTCTGGCTTTTTCCATGTTCCTTTGTCATCTGTTAAGGACAGGAAAGTTCCCAGGAGTTTGGCCTTCTCGCACAGCAATGGATGAAATGGTCTCACACCAGTGCCAAAGAAAAATGGGAAATTTGAAACCTTTCCTGAGACCTTTAGGACAGGTGTGATCCTGGCAGGCC
>NW_008667521.1:41085-64591 GCF_000695815.1 Acanthisitta chloris | reverse complement strand
TCCATGTGATCACTGGAACCAGATTTAATAGGGAAAAAATGAAGAGGAGCCTTTCAAAAGGTTTGGAACAGCCTAGCATTCATTGTTTTTTTCTCAGAGTGTAGTAGCATAAGAAGAAATTTCTGTAAACAGGCAGAGATATGACAGATTCAGTCAGAAAAATACTTTTACTTTTTTAACTTACGAAGGTTGTATAGAAATGAAGAGTGATGCTTAACTCTCTGAGCTACCTGGGCCATGGGTCTCGAAATCCCAGACTCTCAGGCTGCCACAGAAAGCACAAATGCCCTCGTGTAGAGACTGACAGAGGGACTGAGAACTTCCCTTCACCTAAGTTATCCAGTACTCCAACCCATCCCCTTTCCAGATGCATGCATATCTCTGTGTTGCAGTCTGCACTTTAAATATACCCTAAAGGCAAATTTAATCTCTTTGATTTAGCTTTCCCTCAATAATTTAGTCACACACATCCTTACACAGCACATCCACTCACTCACACACATAAACAAACAAATGAAGGAATGAAAACCTATGAATTAATCAAGCTATTTCCCTGAAGACTCTGAAAGAAGAAAGCAAGAGAAATTGTAAATGATATTTCTATTTGGGAGGCAGCTGGATTTTATCATGATGGGGCCATGCAAACATATAAATATCTGAGAAGGAAGAAGATTAAATGAAATGGATGGAAACGTTTGTGCTGTCAGTAAGATGAAAGAATAAAGTTGTGAGTGCAACAGAAAATGATTCCTTAAATTAGACCCATATCCTCAGCATCATATTTAATATCCTTTCCACTAACCTGCCCAGAAACTATTCCTGCTACTCTCAAACTCGAACCTAAGCTGCTCTTTTCTCCAGCAACAGTGCTTCAATGCATAATAAGTGTGTGACACCCAACAGCTAACTAATGTGTCAGACAGCAGCCTAAGGTGCAGCCAGGACTTGCATTTCATTTGTTATGTGACAGCACTGCCCACTTGAACACTGATATAGCTATTTACTGGCCATTGAATTGGGTATATATATTTTAATTACAAGCCTGTGGCTTTGAGTTGTATTTATTAAAAAAAGGCATTAATTTCTATTCTATATATGAGCAATTTAGTCCCAGAATGAAGCTCCAGGCAGTTCCTGCATTAAAGCACAATAGGATTCTGATTCTTTAACTCAGACCTGTCTCATTTTATGAATATTCTCTAAATGGTTATTTTCTGCCCCTCTACACTTTCAAATTGCAGGTACACAATGAATGTTTAAAATGAGCAAATAGGAGACTGAACTTAGATTTCTAGTAAAGCATTTCCTGAAGAAAGAACAGCCATCAGTTCAAACTATGCCAAAGAAGAGAAACTAAAATAAAATAAAAAAGAAAAGACCAAACAGGAAAACAAAGTGTTCTTTGAGAGTTTTTCCAGACTGCAAAATTCATAAAATAGCTCAGAAAAACTGATTAAAAAAAAAAATCTCAAAAACCCTGTAGGCCTTTTGTAAGCATTGGTGAGGTGAAATGGACAATTTCTGGCATATGGCATATGCTTTGGAGCTGGAAAAAAAACTTTTTTGACTAAGGCAATTACAGACTTTTCTAGCATCAGAAACAGACACTTCATGAGAACAGCAGCTTTCTCTTTGTAAGTAGGGAGAAGACATCATTTCAGCACTGGCATCCAAATGGGCTATAAACGCATGTGAGTCTTCTAAAGCAGCCAATGTGATGCCCACAGACCCCCCATGGTCTGCTGCAGAAACACTTTTACAAACGTCCTCAATTCCTGCCTGCAGAAACATAATAAGCATTTGGAGCTTGGCACAATTTACAAATAGACCCCCAAATATTTAGTCTAAAATTGTATTACTTACTTGTTTGTTGTTAAACAAACAAGAGCCCAGTTATGCTCATGGCTCCATCAATTTCTCCTGGTTCTGCTGGACTACAGGAGGGAGGAAAGGTCAGAGTGCTCTGCATCTCAATGTTTAGAAGTTTGATTATGGAAATAAGACAAAGTATTAACAATCATGAAGTGAGTTCAACCCCAAAAAGATAACACTTATCTCTTCATTGTGCATGCCTGCTTTTATCTCTTCACAGTCCTTTCCCTCTCTGATCTGCAGAGGTGATCCTTTCACCCTGTTAAATCATCCTTATCAACCCTCCTGAATGCAATAACCTCTTTGGCACATTACCTATCTTTTAGGATTTGTATTTAATATATTGTGGTCTTTCTTTTTTCCCTTCCTGGGAGGTTACTCCGGGGTTCAGGATTGTTGGATTACTGATTGATTTCACAATTACTTAGTGCTATGGGTTGTTTTCATCTCCGTGACTGACTGGTGCAAAAAGTAAAAAGAGAGAACATATCCCTTTTCTCCCTGTCTCTCACACACACACGGAGTTTCATAATATGTTAAGGGCTTGGAATGGACCTTAAAGATCATCCAGTCCCAATCCCCTGCCCTGGGCAGGGACACCTCCCATCAGACCACATTGCTCAAGGCTTTATCCAACCTGGCTGTGAACACTGCCAGGGTTGGGGCAGCCACAGCCTCCCTGGGCAACCTGTGCCAGTGTCTCACCACCCTCACATTAAAATACATATATCTATACAGAGTTTATTTAGTTATTTCAGATTGGAATCAGCTTCCACAGCTTCCTTGCTATATTTTTAAAACAGCAGAGAATTCTGTATATAGCAGGTTCAACATCAGACAAATTCCTTTAATCCTCTCTTTGTCCTTCAACCATTTTGTCACAGTGTTGTAGCATGTTTGCCCTACCTGTGGAATTAAGAGTGTCTACCAAGCCCTGGCAATAAAGCGTACTTCTAGGGAGTGTAAAAATGATGCTAAAAGCTGTAGTGGTGGTGGAGTACCCCTTGGAAAGGGAATTGTCCTGTACTGCAGTGCTGTGCTTATCAGGAAAGTGTTTCATTAGTGCTCAATCCACTTTACAAGGCTTCTCTCCTCTTGATTTATTGCAGGTTTAGAGGAAACTCTCCCATCAGTGTGGGACTGGGGCAGCAGGACTCCAGCAGCCAGGGTGTGCCTGATGCCCCACAGCTCTGCTATAAACAGGGCTAAGGAGGGATGCTGTGGCATTGCAGAGGGAAGGTCAGGGTGACTTCCCCTGATGAATACAGGGATCAATACCTGCCTGGGTGAGATGAAAATCTGGTTCTCTGCAAAGACACCAAGATTTCAGATTGCAGCTAGTTACTCAAAATTGATACTGAATGTTTCCAGCAGCAATATTTTCTTGTTAAACACTTCACTGGTAGTTATAACATCAAAAAGAACAAAGTGGGTTTTATTTGGATTCTTATACAGGTCAAAATTAGGTACTGGCTTGTAAGCAAGAAATTCCTTTTCACCAGAAACTTGATTGTATATTCAAAGCATTAGCATGAAACAGCTAATATAAGCAATAGAGGAACAGCTGTGCAATACTGGCTACACTTTCCTATATGTTTATCTTTCTAGATTGATACACACACAGGCAGCTGTCTAAAGGCAGTTTTATCCTTCAAACTCATGTCTATGCTCAATTTTAAGGAGGTAATGCGACTAGGTAACCTAGTGACTCTGTGTCTTTGCAAGAGTGCTGTATGAGATGTTTAAATACAAGAGACAGACAGACAGGGGCAGTGAGCTGGCTATAGGCAGTGTGCCAGCCTCTCAAACTTTGCCTCTGTAGTGCTTCCTTCCCACTTCCTCCCATATATTCCATAACCCTCATTACTCAATCCACGCTCAGCTTGCCCCTTCCCAGCCCCTCATTTCTGCAGCACCATTGCTCTCAGCCATCAGCTGTTTAACAGTGGCCCTGCCTGCTGCTCTGTGTAATTTTGACCTATTATCTGATGAAACACCATCTCTCCCCTTCCCTTCTTTATAGGACTGATTTGGGACTATAGCATTACTTTAAAGACTCAATTGCTAGTTGAGCAGCTGTCTGTACAAGAGACTATCCCAGCAGAATCATTTGTTTCCATTTCAAAAAAGACACTTAATAATAATACACTGCACACAATCTCCCAATACAGTGTGACTGGCAGAGCTGTTAGTGAGTGAATCAAAGCACTGCTCTTTACAGAGCAGTGACTCACCACAGCTCATGGATGAGACCTCCCCAGGAGGGAAGCAGCTCTGTACCTGGGACAGTCAATTTGCTCTGGCCAGGAGAGCCATGCTTTTACACCACTATTATTCCAATTGTTAATGACAGCCACAAAAAGACATACAGTGAATTTAGCTGTAGAGAATTAAGGAGCCTTTTAACACCAAGCCTGCTTCATTGTAGATAGGTCAAGTAAAGAGTTAACTGAAAAATCAGCTGCTATAAAAGCATTTTTGTTCCTATCTCTAGTGCCCAAAATTTAAGAAAGCTTGAAAACAAAACAAATCAAAACCAATCAAAACAACTAAACAAAAACCCCAAGGAATGTTTATTAAAAATCAGAATTTTGAGGTGGGGGGAATCACATATATGGGTGGAAAAAGATACTGTGAATGAAAAGATATTGTTAACTCTTGAGTTATTTTGTGCAAAATAGCACCTCTGTACCTGAAGATGGGCACAGACCTTGAGCCTATGAACAAGCAGTGCAGCCCATTCCAGCCATCCTGAGAATTTCTAGGAACAGGATTTGATTTAATAAAACATACCTGCAGCAATTCTCATTCAGTGGAGCACTGGTCCTGCCTTCCATCACCCACTCACCAGGGATAACACCCAAATGCTTAAGAACTCTCCAAATTATAAGCATTGACTTAATTAGTCTTCGTACACACTGGAAAGAATTTGCCCCTATTCCCAGCCTCACACCAGCAGCAGAAGGAATGTGCTAGCTGGGGTCTGGGGACTCCATCTGACCCTGTGTGTGGGCTACAAAAGCAGTAGAGAGGCCAAAACTCACACACTTGTGCCATATGAACAGACTCGTTGCCTTCAATAAATAAACTGGTATGAAAAGAAATACTAAGAATTTGGCTCAATATGTGGAATTTCCATTCAATATATATTAGACTTTCCTGTACTTGAAAAACAAAAAAGCACTTTGGATTTTCTTAGAATTTATGATTATAAAAGCAAAGGCTTAACAGCTCCCCAGAAGAAATGAATTCTCTATCTTCACATCCACAAGGCTATAAGTGCTGCTGTTTTAATTCATAGACAGACTTCCTATGTGATTAATTAATAGCATTAAGAAAGAGAATTTTGGTATTTTTACCATTTTTGTGTCATGTTCTACAGTGAACTGTAGGGTGGTAATACAAGAATAATTTAGAGATATATTAGCATAATAATTAGAAGCCCAGAAGTCTTTACAGTGTTTTTAATATTTATGCTTGATAAATATTGCTCTATTTGTCAGTTTATGCAGTATAAAGTGAAACTTAATGTAAGAAGGTTATTAGCATAAAATTAGCATAATGAGTAAAAAGCAAAACACAAAGGTAATCAAAAATAACAGAGGTTGTTTCCTCTTGCCTCTCTCAAAGGACGCACTTTACACCCAAAAATCTGTGTTATGGAAAACAAATTCCATTTAAATTAATTATGAGGCTCTATTATAGCTGTGAAAAATGAAGATCTTTTAAGAGTTCTTCCAGAAACTGCTTTTTTGTCTCTTTCAAACTTCTGCCACACAGCCTAATCAGTCAGAGAATGAGATCATGTTGATCACATGGCTTAGGAAAAATGAATGTTAAAAAAATGAATGTTAAAAAAGGTAGCGAAACCATTTAGCTCTGAGTTGGAGGTGATAGGGAAATGCCATGTGAAACCAAAAAGGCAAAGCACAGATTCATGCCTTTAGATAGGAACAAGAATGGCAAACAGCAACAGGCAAATGATATATTATCTATCATGAGACATCTAAAAGCCAAATAGTTACTTTGGAACATCTGAGGTTTTAGGGAACACAACATTTGACCCCTGAAGTCGCATGCTCCAAAGTTCATGGAGCCCAACTCTAGTACCACACACCTGACACTTATTTTTGCTGACTTTTACAGCTTCCTAGTGTTGTTCAAATCTCTTTTTCACCTCCTTCAGCTCCAGTTACCCAAAGTTTGTCCTGTACTTGTGAAACCCATGGCTTTATTATCACCTCTCTAAGACGTGGGCAATTGAATGAGAGCTGAGAGAGGGGAGTGAGAATGGAAAGACCCCAGATCATTCCTTAGCCTCCTCAGATATGACCCACATCAGGTTTATGAGGGAAAAGTTCTGAGACTGCTTAAACCTGAGGCTCCAAAACTATGAAGGAATTATTCCTTGGGAATAAATGCAAGAGGCAGTTATGCCTCTTTCTGGTAACAGAAGCTGAAACAACAGCAAACATCTCTCCAGGATATGCATCAACACTCAGAATTAAGGTCTGAGAATGGAAGAGCATCCCTTGGATGGGCTTTGAGATTTGTTTACCTGTGAAAGACAGAAAAGGGGAGAGACTGTGCGCACAGACAGCTCTAGACCCTCACATTTAATTCTCTGAGGGACACAGGTTCCTTGAACTCAGACCAGTGTCATGTTCCTCAGCCCTGCCTACCAAATTAGAACCCAGAGAGTATCCCATGGGATTCCCACAGCAGCTCTGGAGGGTTTGGAGATTTCTCAAAGCATTCCAGCCATGTCCCCACTTTTTTAATGCCTTGTGACAGAATGGTACAAACACACTCATGTAAAGTAACTCTCTGGGGATGTGTCCACTTGCTACCCACCATGTGCACAGGCAAAAGACCATGAAGTGCAAGCCCAGAAAGCCACGTGTGAACACTCAATGGCTTGACCCTCATGTCACCTTCCACAACTTGACCCTGCCTATTGCTCAAAACGAGCACCTGGCATGAGACCTCACCCTCAGGTGAGCAGTCAGCAGCCTCTCTGACCCCTCCTCACTCCCCAGCGGTGACAGCACAGGGATAACAAGGAACATTTGCACACAGGAAAGTTTTTTCTAACTGGAAAAAAAGTGATCACGTTCTTGACATTTCTGCTGTAGCTGGTACAAGGAGTGCAGGTCCTCCAGTCCCTCACAAAGCCAGATCTCCTTGGCAACACATACAGTAAAACACAGCTTGGAATTATTGCTTTCTTCTAAGACTATTATTTTTATGGTCCTCCCTATAGCATTCGTCATCAGAAGGCAATTCTTGGTTTACACTGTAAATTTATGATCCTTTTCACTCCATCAGTATTTGTAAGATATCCTAATTACCGATGTAAGGATTTGTGGAAGGGATCTGGAAATAATAGAAATAAGCCTTTTAACAGGCACAGTAATTATACAGACACAACAGATGCTAATAACAATTTTTATTTCTGTGGAAAAATGATTAAGATTTAAAAGTACAATAACAGAGAGGCATAAGAAGAGTACAAGGGGGTGTAGATGACATAGACAATATATGTGTGATCACAATTGCTAATTTAAAAAGCACTTTCACTCAGAAATAATCTCAAACCCATCTTCTCAACAGCAATCTGTTTGCCTTTCATGCTGTTTTCCTACTGCCTCTTGCCCTGGTTCAGCTCTTTACCACTGCTGTTTTCTGTCATAGGCAAAATAACAGAGCAGGTGTCAAACCAGAGTCTTGAATAGCTGCTTACTAATAATTCTCCCAGAACTGTTCTGAGTACTTGAAATATTTGTTTCTAGCATCTTGGTAAACTCCAGGATTATGTATTGAATTTTTTTAACAGCTTCCTAGGGGTTGGGTGCACTTTGTCACCAAGTGTCCCAAAGGACTCTGCCCAGTGTGGGAAGTTCCAGTGCAGAAGTGGCTGTCTATCAGCAATGCCTGAGTGGACTCCTATGAAATACACACACAGAGACCAAGAGACAAGGTTTCAATTTACCACTGAGCTCAGTGTTTAATATAATGAGTGGTGGAATTAAAGTTCATAGCTCCACTTGTGTTAGTGCTCGACTTTCTGTTAAGTTCAAAAAATTGTTCATTAAGATAATTAAAGTTCTGGGCCATCTCCCCCATCAATCAGTCTTTCTTCTGAGCACTTAACAGTTATTGCTGAATAGACTCTGAAATAACCCATTAACTCAGCACAGGTTTGCCAGAAATTATAGGTGCTTTGAGATCGCTCGGAATGAAAGGTGGCACATAAATCAAAGGGATTGTCATCAGCTGATGCTCCCTAAGACTGCACTGGAGTTACCTCAGTCATTAAGGGCTGCTATCACAGCCATTTGCATCGGAAGCTGGGACTTCAATTTATTTTCAAGATCAAAAAGGGAGGTGAATGGGCTGGGGAGGTGATGAATCTGACACTACAGCAGAGATTCTGCCAAGGGATCCCAGAGACAGAAGTATTTATGGAGCTGTCCTTCAGAACAGAGCAGGGAGTAATAAACCTGTTAAGGAGATTTTCAAATCAAACCATTTCTTCCCTACGTGTCCACACATACACAAAAAAAAACCAGTTCAGCAAATTCCATAGAAGTGTGGAAGGAAGATTCCCTCCATGCATAGTATTTTGGGGGAACGATGGACTCCTCCTCTGCACACTATCAGCCACAGAAGCTCCTGAGAGGAGAACCAGTCAGTGCACTCTGTATTTAAGTCCGCTAGGTGTTTAGCATGAACTAGCTTCTTGATTTTTTGTGGTTTCTTCTCTGAAATTTTCAGCTAAAGGGAATTCTTTTCAGCACAGCAGCCCTGGTAATGCAGACAAGGTCCTCCAGAACCAAGTTGATTTGGATAGAGATGTACAAGCAATGCCACAATCCAGATGCCACCTCATGGCAAAATTTCACAACAATTTAAGGAGTGCTGTGTTCACTCATACCTGCTGTGGGTTAACCCTGGGAGGGCAGACCGAGTCCTCGAGTGCTCTCAGATTGCGACTTTCCCACCATCTAGTGGCTGAAGAATTACAGATAATAAAAACTCATCAGAGTCCTGTGCCTCATGGAGGGGTTTGTAATTATTTTGTGTATAAGCAAGGCTTTGTAAGGAAAGCACCAAACAAGGCTACTTTTCCAGCTGCCACGTTCTGCTTCAGCATCAACATTTTCACATTAAAACAAATTTCTTACTCCTAATGTAACATTTAGAGGAGACAGGAGCCCAGAATAAACCCTTTCAGTGGTGTTTGCCAGCAAAGGAAACAGGATCTTATTCTCAATGGGGTATCAGCCTCACCAACTTATGATACTTTAAATTAAGGAATTGGTACCTAAGTCACTGCTTTACACTTAAGAAAGAGGATGAACATCACAGCAGGCAGATCATGTTAGAAATATCCCAGTTCGACAAGACTTTGAGAGATGTTAAGGCAGGTTTGAGAATGTGTCCCTGTCTGCTGTGCCTCTCCTATTCTGATACAGACTCTGGGACAACACTTGGACACACAGTTGGAAGCTGTGGTTTTCTGTACTGCTTAATTTAACATATCCAGAGATATTTATGGAATTAAAAGTTCAATCACTGCTCAGTACTTTGAGAAATGTGTTCCAGAGATGTCAAAAAGGACTCTTTTAACTTATGGCAAATGCTTGCTTTATATATATCCTTCAAATAAGTGCCCTAAATCTGTTCTGTGAGCATCCACAAAGTCTAGATATTAGCATTTCTGGTATTTACTGGGATTAATTTGGGGAGTGTTTACAGAAAGTTATGAAAAATTAGACATGGATCTAGCTATCTGCTGTTCTCTGGCAAACTGAGCAAGAACAGCACATGAAATGCTCCCTCATAGTCTATTCTGTGACAGATTTTTGCAGGAGTTAAAAAGTCCAAAAAATAATGTTGTTTTTCCAAGATATCTCAGTAGTTTGTAATGAAAGCAACAACCAGTGTGAGTAAACACCCATTTTCTTTTGTATTTCCAAGTAAACAGCATCACAGCATTAGCTTTCAGCTTCATCCTTGTGGTGGAAGAAGAAATGTGAGGATAAGATATTTTCCACGGACCCAGAAAAGCTGAGTGTACCCAAGTGTTCACCCCAACACGAGTTACTGAATGGCTGAGCCTGCCTCAGAAGCCAGAGCAGCATTACAAATGGGAATCCTCAAAACATCAGTCTCTACCCTTACATTCAACTGAACATACACAGATTCCTGGCTCTTCCTGCCCTTCTTCCCATGTATGACACTTCCATCTACTTTAATTTATATTTTCTTTCATTGCAATGCTCTATGCTAACACTTTTTTTTGCAGATGTAAACTCCACTCTAAAAGTGAGACCTGGGCAAGGAAACACGATCACTTTCTTACAGTGACAAGGGAAGAAAAGAGCCAAAGAGGGTCTTTGATTTAGGGTGGTGATGGGCATGTTTAGTATTATTTTCATTTATTTGCAATAGATGATTTATGGGGATAGCTATGGGAATGTGAGGAAAAGAAATGTCAGACATTATTACAAATCAAATATCATGGATAATAGACATAAGACAAACTCCTATGGACACATCTTGGTATCTTACACATTGTCTATCATGATGTGAACATAGGAGGTGTTCACAACTTAGGATATTGAAGTGGTGCTGACACAGAGCTAGAACTGAAACACTTCCACAGAGCTATTACAAAAATCATTGAAAGAACAGATCAGCTTTGAGGCAGCACTTGAGAACTAGCCTAGATAAATACTGGGGGGATTTGACCACTTTGTGCTGTGTATTTTTTTCCTTTCAGAGTTTTGGCATTAGCTGGCAATACACGGCAGGGAGCTGTGAGATATTTACTGATGATGATGCTGGGTGAAGAATGCAGCATCTGGTGTGTGCAGACAGCACCTCAGGACTGCAACACACTGGCACTGGGACTGCGGCTGCACTCCCAACAGTCCACTTGATTCTTACTCTGACTGTCCCAAGGGTAGTGTGAGGTGGGTTTTCTCCACCAAAAAATCCACTAAAGGGACCATCTTTCAAGAAATATGCAGAAAAATGTCTTAAAGTTTCTACCTTTCAGCTTATGAAGAACATATGAGGAATGTCTCACAACATATGAGGAAGGTCTGAGGCTTTGGTTAGCCTTGAGAAGAGGCTCAGGGCTGACCTCATGGCTCTCTACAACCCCCTGGCAGGGGTTGGAGAGAGATGGGGGATGTCTCTCCTGCCATGGCTGCAGGGAGAGGACTAGAGGGAATAGCCTTGAGCTGAGACAGGGGAGATTCAGATTAGATGTTAGAAGAAATGTTTTCCCTGTTAAGAGGTTCAGACACTGGAATATTGCCCAGGGAGGTGGTGCAGTGACCATCCCTGGAAGTGTTTAAGATTCCTGGAAGATATGGTTTAGGGGTTACAGCAGTTATAGGATAATGGTTGGACTTGATGATCTTAGAGGTGTCTTCCAACCTTGATGATTCTGTGATTCTATCAGGCTGTTTGCTGTGCCTTGCCCATCCCAAGCAAGAGATACCAGTGAGAGTGTGTACCGAGACAGCCCATTTGTTCTCCCTCCCAGTGCTGGTAGTTTTGGCCCAGGGCTGAGAAAAAGAGAGAATCTGCTCCAGAACCATCAAATACCAAAAGTTCCCAGACATCATGAGGTGAGTCTTCACAACAAAGAAACCTGGGAAGCTGCCACATGACTCACCACCCACTCTCCACTCCCTCACCATGTTTTCCGAACAGCAAATGCTAGTTATGAGCAGCTTCTGGAACTCATGTTCCTCTCAGCAGACACAGAATTAATCAGCAGTATTTCCTGATCTTAAATAAAGAAGCAAGAACCTAGCAAGTTGTTACAGATAGTTCCTAGACAAAAAGGTGGCAGAGCTCATTTAGTAAATTATTCATCCTGAATTCTTTAGCTAAATCTAATATAGAGTACCTATACATATGGGAGGGGAGAGACAACCTTAACAGCTTTTGGACATGTTTAGAAATGTTCGTGTCAATTGTATATAATTTTCAAGGTTAATGGCTTTTTGATACATAATAATGGAACTCCCATTTATTGTACATATCCTAGCTGTAAAACCTGTTTCATTTGCATTATCAGAAATTGCAGTGGAACAATCCTCAGCATGTGGTTATTCATTTGATGAAAATGTAAATTTCAATTTTATTTTTCTTCTGTTGCATACACACAGCATTTACTGAGTATGAGAAAAAGCATTTTACCTTCACCAATGAATTCAACTCATTACAACCTACTAAGAACCTTGAGTAACCCAGAATTTCATAACAAAATGCATTTTCAAGCAATGATTTATTAATCTTTTTATTTTATGTTTAAAAGTCACCGTGTTTATTTTTATGTTAATAAATTCCTTTTAGAATGTCAAATTGCTCTGCCATTTTACATACAAAATTAGTATAGTAATATCCAAAAGAAAGGCATTCAAATAAAATAAATAAAGGGAGACGTTTAAAGTTAACATTGAGTGAAATCCATGAAAAAAAATAGTTACTTGTGCTTGGGACCTAGAAGAAACTCTGATGTAAAAATGAATACTCAGATCAACTGATCTGCTTACACAACTGAGACTCTCAGCCTGGCTGTGTTGGAAGAGCAGCTAAAAAAAGAGGAGCGGAAAAGCTAAATGAGTAGCTGAAAAGCTAAAGGAGTAGCCAGAAATCTAAAAGAGAAACTAAATAGCTAAAAAGAGAAGCTAAAAAAACTAAGAGAAAAGCTAGAAAGAGTAGCTAAAAAGCTAAAAGGGTAGCTAAAAAGCTAAAGTCTTTCATGCTTGCCAACTGGATATATTAGACAGAAATTCCTGAGGGACAACAATCAAAATGTCTGGTGGAATTCTTGCCTGCAAAGCTGGTTCAAGAGCTTTGAATTCCCTCACTTAAAGTCAAGGAACTTTGGAGCAGCAGGAGAAGGTGGAGGACAGGAGCCTGGTGTGCTGCCTCCCGCAGAGATGCTGTGGGTGCCACTGGTGCCACTGTGCTCAGCCCTGTGGTGGGGCCAGAGCAGCCACTCATCAGGCAGTTAATGAGAGCTCACTCAGCATCAGAGCAGAGCAGTGCCGAGCTGCAGACGACAGCAACAGGTGCACACTCTGATCCTCAAAGGGACTGTTTAGTTGACTGAAATTAATTTGCTCTGACATTATAACTATCACTTTAATTAAGCCAAGTTCATGATCTTTATAGAAGAGAAGTAAAGCTTAGAAAGATGAACAAGTCCAAACATTTTGAGATAATCTAAGGAAAATTTCTACTGAAGCAACTTTGGATTTAATTAAAAATGTATCTGATTATCACAGTAATGGGCCTTATTTTAATAAATAATTTTTATTGCACATCTTGTGAAGATTAACCTGGATTCCATTTCTCTTCAGAGGTAGCATGAGTATAAGTAATTAAACTTTACAAATTGATAAAATCTAGCATTAGAATTCCATGCTTGCTTTGCTTTCTTCCTCTCTCCCCCTCCAACAAACAAGCATATTCCTCTGTGCTGTTTGGCTGCACTCATTGCTGCTTCTGACTTTAGAATAGATTCTCTCTAGGAACAGCTCCACAACAGCCACAGATGTGTAGGCATACTCCTCATTTCCACTCAGAAATCCTGGCTGGATGGAAAGACATGATTTGGAACTCTTGTTCATAATGTATTGATGTCCCACAGCTCAGTCAGACAAGTAACTGGAACACCTAGGGCTCTCAGAAACACTTAGTGCACACACACTGATCCACTCAGGAATAAAGGTCAGTTGATGTATGTGCAGCAAACCTGATCTGCTCTTCACCCAGGACTGGGTGTAACACAGCCCATGCCCAGAGCTCTCTGGGCACACAGGATCTGTGTGTGTGTGCTCTGTCTGGGTCCCACATGTATGTCCAACACGACAGGGAAATTTTGGGTTTCCTATGCATGTTTGCAAAACAAAGGTCATCAGAAAAACACACCATTGCAAGGCAAGTGCAGCCTTTGTTATATCTGCTCTGATGATGTTTGATAGCAGTGAGCCAAGACATTTGGATCACAGCGTGGGTGACAAGCCAACACTCATAACAGGACCAAGTGTCCCTGCCAACGGCTGCAATAGTTGGCTTGGACAAAGGAAAAACATTCAGAATGGGAGAGTGAAATATGTACCTTGTTACGCCTCTGCTCCAAAACGGAGGAGACTCACAGTCATAAAACCTTGTGGTAGCTTGTGGTTTCCTTTGGGCAACTCATAGCTGAATTTAATCTTCCTGACCTATCTCATTAAATTCTCAGGGATATTTCAGGAGCAACCAATGGATTTTGATGACTGTTATACAACCCGAATATTGATTACATATATTTCCTTGCAAGAGAAAGTATTTTCTTCTTTTCTTAGAAGCAATAGTTCTAAGCAGAATGCAACGAATTTAGTAAGTCAAAATCATCACTGAACTTGTCTGAAGTATCTTTTTGTATGAGTATATACATAAACACATACAGATTCACCCACAGTATTCTAATCTATATAGTATGATGAGTTCCCTTATGTTCCCATTGCCTAAAGTAAGCTGGGAAGAGATATTAGATATACAAAGGGAAATTTCTAGAAAGAGGGATCCCTCCTAGAAAAGAGAGAGAGGAACAGCCTGGCCAGCTGGCATTGCTCTCCAATGATCTGGCACAGCACCTCCACCAGCTCATTTTGAGGTTGAGGTCTTTGCTGGGCATTTTCCAGGCTGCTGTGCTGAGCTCACACCAGACTGCAGGGCTCCCCTCCATCAGCTCAGTCCCTGGCTCTCAGAGCCATGGCACACTGAGGGACACAGTCTCCCCTCAGAACCAGAGCCAGGCTTTGGCAAGAATGCACTGCCTTGAGACCCATTTGGCAGGAGCAGCATGGCAGGCAGGTAATCTGAATGGCACCTAAAACAGAAGTGATTTGCTCTGTGCTTCACACTACATTATCCCACAGAGAGCTGAATTGCTAAATTTCACAGAAAACAGCAAGGTGAAAAGAAAGGTTCATAAAACCTACTAACCTATCAATTTGGAGGATGGAATAATTTCACAGACCAAATTAAGAGCTCTGAGTTATGTTCTAACTCTGTTCCTTGTGTTCTCACTCTGAGCATCTTCTTTTTGATTAAGGCAACTCAATTAATTAGGTATTGTCCCAGTTTCTCCCATGTGTGGAATGGCAGGATTATTATTCTGAACAACATGGCACAAAATAAAAATATGGATTAAAGAGAAAATGAGAAATACATAAAAATAATGTAACACAGTTGATATCAATGCCTAAAAAGGAAGCAAACAAAAAGATTCCCTTGTGTTTGCATTAGCAGCTTCAGCTCTCACCAGGGGATTAAGCAACATACTGTAGGAGTAATTCAACCAGTAGTTCAGTAAGTTCATTGAGCAAACATGTTTAATGCTTAAGTTTCTTCATCCCATGACACAAACACAGCTCCAAGGCAGCGAAGCCTCCCACATGCCCCATGCTGCTGTTTCCATCCCCTCTGGCTGGATCCCACCCTCACACACAGCACCCCAAGGCAGTGGTTCTGCCCTGGATGTCCCTGGGTCTCACCACCCTGTTTGCCTGTGTGCCATTGTCTCTATCAAATCTGTTTTTCAATGTGCTGTAAGATAATGACATTAAAAAACCCAACCCAACCCAACCCAAACCCCTGACCAGTAATTGCTAGATTTCTGACAAACCTGAGTAGGAAATTCAATGTGTGCAGTTATAGCTGCAAGCTGAGATCTGCCTAATGAAACAAAATGTAATTGCTTGAGAGCAAATGGAAGCAGCTTTCTTAGTTAGACCACCATGAAATGCTTCAGCATTTATATACATAATACACCCCCGGTGAAGTTTTGTCTTTGTACTTTCAAATGACCAGGGACTCCATCTAATTATGTCCATAAATAATGGATAACATTCCTTTTCTTGGACTCCATTACTGTTATTTCTTTGTTTGTTTATAAATTATTTGCCAGGTTCATTCTGGAAAGGAAAAGGATGTTGTCTCCTCCAGGAAGTTTAGAAATTAAAAAAAAACAGAAAGAGAAAAGGGAGGGAAACTCTATGCCAGTTTTACTGGTTAGTGTCCAAAGAGGAAAAGAGGACCAGGGTATAAAATTTGTTCTAAATTGAAAGGCAGATCCCCAGCTGGTACAAAATGCACCTATGCCAACTGAACAGATCCAGCTGATATAGCCCTGGATTTTCATCCATCTTATCAAATGCTGTCAGCAAATTCATTACACTAAAAAACCTCCAAAAGACCAACACCTCAACCCCCCTAAAAAAAAATAAATCCCATAAGCAGTAAATTACCAATGAAATAAAACAGAATACTAAATCCCATATCACATTTTTGTTTTGCCTGCAAGTTCAGGCACCAATTCTGCCATTAACAGCAGTTCTAACTTCCTCCCTGCAAAGCTCTGGAAACGTTCTAGGCTGATGGAGCTCTTGTTAACTGTGCTGAACTATCACAGATGTAGATTTCACTGTTTCTTCCTGCTGCACTCAGGAATAAATTGAAAATCTGGTTTAAAATAAGAAATTAAATTACCAAAATGAGCCTACTTTTAAAATGTCATAAGGAGTATTCCACTGGTTACTACCTAGAAGAGTTTTCATGCCTCAAGACTACAATGGGAGTAGGATCAAAGTTTAGCATTCGGCACAGGTTGAGCAGGGCAGTTATTCAGATGTGACCTGTGTTTCTCCTAGAGACACTTTTTCAATTTTGAGTTCTGCCTTTATTGAAATGGAAATGCACTTTTTACAAAATGTAAAGAAATGCACCAGTTAGGAACATGGGGACAAACATTCCCTACAGCAGCTCATGCTTCTTGCTGTAACAGCAAATGAAATACAGCCAACCTTTATCAGCAAATCTAAGATTTTTGGAGAACTTGGACTTCCTTTAATACACCGGTATCCTTTGGCCCTGGAGCAAGATTAACACAGTAGATGTGGCTATGTAGCCCAGAAGCTTCAACCAGAAAAAAAAAGGAAAAGCAAAAGGTAATAGAAGATGCAACAGGCAGAATCATTTTAATGAAGTTGTTTCACCTTTACCCTGATGTAAAAATGTGAGGCTCTTGAATAACCATCTGGATTTACATACTGTGAGTCAGAATATAATTATGTGACCTCTTCACAGCTTCAGCATCTCATCAATTGCAACATTCTCATGAATCACATACTTCAAGCCTACACATCTCAACTGCAAAAGCAGCTTCACTAGGTAGCACAGACATTTGAGGAGAGACAAGGTAAACTTCATGTTTGTGTTAAGGCTATGGGAGGATCTTTCACAATCTGACTCAGGCCAACATCTTCATGAATAAGGCACTTAAATTCAGTCATCATTTCAACAGTGGAACACAAGTGGTACTTAGACTCTTTAGTGCCTTTCCCCCACATAAGCACTCCAAGGCACCTCCACATAAACCCCACATTTGTTACTCATGCATTATAACCTAAAGAACACCTTTAAGAAACTTAGATCTTCTCAGAACCAAGTATCAGAAGCAATGACTCTCATATTTGAGAGATGCAAGAGCTAAAGGGTTGTATGCAGGAAGATCTGGGTCTTCTCAGTTATTGGGAAAAGCAACTATTCAAGACATTCTGAATCAAAACAGAAGCGGATACACATTTGTTACTCATGCATTATAACCTAAAGAACACCTTTAAGAAACTTAGATCTTCTCAGAACCAAGTATCAGAAGCAATGACTCTCATATTTGAGAGATGCAAGAGCTAAAGGGTTGTATGCAGGAAGATCTGGGTCTTCTCAGTTATTGGGAAAAGCAACTATTCAAGACATTCTGAATCAAAACAGAAGCGGATACTTCTAAGAGGGAAAAGCAACTATTCAAGACATTCTGAGTCAAAACAGAAGCAGATATTAACCATCTAAGAGAATAAAAGGCCAAATCAATGCATTTAGAACAATATTTTTTTTGTGAGCTCATCTCAGAGACCTGATTTCAGAGCTATTGTTCTCCAAAAACAGAGAAGTAAAGCTCCACACAAAGAAATATGACTGAACAGAACTTTCTGCAAGGATCATTTTGCAGGCATTAAAATAACCTTATTGACAGCTTCATAATGCTTACCATGGGTGGCAAAGTTAGAGATTCCAAGAGCTAAAAATCAGGCTTCTGGCCCCAGCTTCTATTCCCTTGCTTGAAAAGAGACAAGTACAGAGACTTCTAGAAAAAGCAGGTACTTTTGTGTCTAAATTCAGAAACCTGTGAGAGGGATCTGACTCATGATGGAGACTACCTCTCTGGCTGCTAATACTTGGCCTTGAGATGCACATTTTCCTCACATTTTAGGGATTTTTTTGAGGAAAATACAATTACCTATTAAGCTACAGAATCCCCTGGGTTTTTTGATAGACATTTGAAACTCACTGACACATTCCCTTGGCTTCTGACACTTAAATTGCATAGGCAGGTAGCAATCCTCAGCTCAACAGTGGACAGTCTCCACATCCTGTGGCTGAACTCCCCAAAGGCTGATGTACAATCCCAGACTGGAAATCTCTACAGGAAGCTCTGAAACTAAAAGTATTCCTAATTCCATCTGAACCAGTCTATACTCAAACAAAGTAGCCCCTGAAGTCAAGGACAGCCAGTAGTGCCTGAGTGAAAACGAGGATTTGGATGTTGATGGTGTATTGAGAGAAAGAAAGAGAGAAAACTAAAGAAACCTCAGGTTTCTAATTAGCCTGGCTGTAAGGCCTCTGCAAGAGAACAACCAAATGCAGGGGCTGTAAAATAACACCATGTTCTTTGCAGCACTTTATATTCTCAATGGGCCTGATCCAATCCTCATTCAGGAAGCATTTCCCAGACTGGAGGCACGTTGCTATGCAGTGATCTGCGATCTGTTTCATTAATCCAGAAAAATTCTAACTAGCAACACAACACCCTTCCATAATCCCAAAGCACAGCAACAAAGAGGAATGTTTACTACTGTCTAGTGAGCCATACATAATATAGCTCATCATCAAACTTCCTTCCTGCAGCAGCAGTAAAACAAATCTGCAATATCCCTTGTATCTTCCACAAATATCAGAGTTCTAAGAATAGAGGCAACAGAGTCAAATTAGATGTTGTGCCATTAAAATAACAAATGTCCCCAACAAGGATTACAAAGCGAGGCACCCAGAAAGCTCATGTGTATTTTTACACTGAGTGCATGACAATTCTGAGTCCAAGGAAGTGCTCTCTGCATGCTGCAGGAAGGTGGCTCAGCCTTCTGGCACAGGAGAACTGTAGGTGCAAAAGGGACATCACAGAACTGTCTGCAGATCTGAGTTTCAGAGCTCTGTTCTCCTGGTACAAGGCCAAACTGTGTCATACGCAAGTGGTTTAAAACACCTGTCTGAAACAGGGAATCCTTCCTAGGGCAGACAGGTTAGTACTGGGTGTGATTTATATGCCTATATAACTTTCATCATTATTTCAGTATAAGGACTGTTTCTGCTCTATAGCATTGAACAAGACATTTAAAGTACAGACTAATTATGACTGGCAGGCTGATTTAAATAAGAACTGGTTACAGATCAGTTGATTAGGACAAAAATATAGCATCGCATTCTGCATATTTAGCACTGCACCAACTCCCTGTACAACTGTACTTTTGCTGAACTATCTCTGAAAGTCCTTTAATGCTAAAATGCATTATACCATCTTCCCTCACACTTCAATGTATTTTAGGCACTGAAAAAAAACCTACAGTACAACTCTTTGCCTTCTCATTTTGTTCATCTGTATAAAGGTAACTCATCAATCTGTCTCAAATAATTTTTACACACCATAGTGAATATAAACTTTCACAAAGAGTGCCATTCCCTTGCAGCATGGAGAGAGACGTGTGCAGACAGAGCAGTCTGTCTGGCAGAGCAGGACTGGAGTTTCCTGAACAGCCCATGCTGCTGGTGTCCAGTGTGTGTCACAGATCTCAGGGCATTAAGGAAACCAAACACAGCAATGGTTCTCTGCAAGTAAGTCAACAGACAGAGCCTGAGCGTTGTACCCTGTGAACTAGGAAAACATTGCAAGTACAGATACAGCTGAGCCAATATATTGTACCACCAGTCAATCAGCTCTGCTTAGGACAGTAACACCAGAGATGATGAGTTCAGATATGTGATATGTGAGCAATACAGCTCAGCTCAGGTTCCTGCTCCGGTGCTTTTAGCCCCAAACAGCAAATTAAGGAGGCAAAAGGGGAAAGAGAGTCTGGTGGTGTTTGTTTGAAGCTTGATTTGCATTTAGGCAGTCTGTGCTCACCTCTTTTGCATTTACATCTCATGAATGCTCCCAGAAACAAATCTGCCAACTCAATGTCTGCAGAAACTGCAGATTTTGATTAAATACGGGAGCACTTGTAAAAAAAAAGAGTTCATAATTCAGAAACACCAGATATTAATGATAGAAATCAACTCAGAAGTTTTATAGTCTTGGAACACTAACCACATGACTTCTAAGTTCAATCAAAAGAACCAAACACTTGTAATTGGCTTCTTCTGCCTTTAATTTGCAGATACAGATTTGTTAGTTGACATGATTCAGAGAAAAATAAGAAGTATATATTGGTTGCTGACAATTTATAAGGAGAAAATGTGCTGAAAGAGAATAACATAAACCAGTCACTTTGAATTACAGATTTGCTCTAGAGCATCTCCTGGGAGGCATTTCTGGATAGACAGAAAGTTCAGTTTTGTATAATAAACTGGAATGTGCTAGAATACAGAACCCTGTATTCATAAACCCTGCCCCTTCCCATGATATCTAGGTGGCTGAACACAACTCCTAAATCACAGGTTATAGTCAGCACAAAGTGCAGCTTTATTAAACTTAATTCTGGCTCTGGTATTTTTCAAATATGCACAATGCAAATATTTTCTGCAGGAGCTAGTTCTGAATGATTAAATCAGACATCTCCAATGCTGACAGGTACTGAGAAGATTCAATAAAACAGCATCACTCCAGGCTTCCCCCATCTTCTGTAATCATTGGGAAAATAGTGTTTTTCCTATTACAGCTATTTTGTGAGTGAAAATGAAAGTATGTGTTATTTAAAAGGCCATGAGATATAAATATATATTTAGGTGTCTGTGCAAGGAACAGGTAAAGGTTCATTAACCTTTTGCTACCTTGCTTTCTGATACCTTAAAGAGTACTTCCAAATCATCCTTGAGAGTCCCTTCCAACTCAGAATATTCTATGATGCTGTAATGGTAAAGAAAAGACAATTCTGACACAGAAGCTCAGCTTATGAACCCCGGTGAAGACAGTGGTCTTCAGTGAGCAAGGCAATAGACTGGGACTGGAAACATGTGGATTGATTCTAACCAGTACAGAGACCTGCTGCATGACCAAAGGGGAATTGCTTCCCCCTCCTGCACCCTGTCCCTGCCTGGGCCATCAGGATGGCAGACTGCAGGAGGGGAGCAACTGCTGAACATGAGCCTCCCACTCTGTTGGATCCTCCAGGTTACAGAACCACAGTGACAGAACTCAGATGAGGGAATGAAAATCCATTTCCATCCCTAAAATACAGCTCCATAAGGAAAACACAGTGATGCAACACACTGAGAGTGTCTGTGCTAAACAGGAATGGAGTCTAACCACACGTGCAGTGTGTCAATACACTGTGTGCTTTGGAACAACCAACCTCATCCAAAAGCACCATGCATCAAAGCAACGAGGGGATCAGTAATTCCTTGCACCAGAGGAAGGACACAGAGTGGAGTTTCTGGGCACCATGAGAACCATTTCTGACCTCATGCATGAGAGAGTTAGCTATTGGACTCATGAAGCTGTCAGCAGGACTTCCTGAACAGCAGTTAAATACCTCTGAGCCGCTTTGAGTGTGTTCTCCTGTCTAAGTGGCTGGATAGATTTTTATCAAAATGCTAAAATACTCCAAGTTCTTCCATGTAAGTGAGCTCAGACCTCCACAGTGTTAGCTAATCCAGGCACTGTAACACGATCCATTGCCACCTGTGCTTTTCAAAAGGATAGATTTTTGTCTGAAACAGAAAGTGTGCTATGTGCAATGTCATACTGCCCACAGAGAGCTCTCTGTAAATCCCAAACCAAAGCTGCTGCCTCCTAAGCAGAGAACAAGTCTTGGAAAACATTACAGTTAAGAGGTTGTACATATGCTTATCAATTGGGCATTTCCCTCCTTTTTTTCCTTTCTCATTAATCACATTTACCTTAATGAAGGCTGAATAGGGGAAAGAAGTGCCCCTTTTATTCATTGTTCCTCATCTGAAGTTTTAACTATAGCTCCACAACTTCACAATTACTATGAAGCAGTGCTGACTGCAAACCCAGAGGAGGAGTAGCAGGAGGGATCACTGCATTCAAATATTCTGTTACCCTGCAGTCTCCTAAATATTTGTGATTTAACAAGCAAAGACAGGGGAAAAGTACATATGCCAAATAACCTGAATTCATCGAGTTTTCCATGAAATGCAAATGCCCTTGGAGGTGAAAGAGTTTTGATTAGGAGATGTATGGCATTGCAAATGTGCTAGATTGCAACATTTCTCAAACTAGATTCAACAAAGTACTCTGCAAACTGTTTTCTTGTTAGAAGTTCTCAGAAACTTTGACAAACTGCACTGCAGGCATGGCACGCTGTAAGTCACTAACACTGTAATTAGCTGCTTTATAACCCAGTGTGACTATAGTCCTCAGCTGTGAGATAATGAAATAAAACATTTCTAATATTACTCTCACAAATATTAATAGGAAAAATGGATATATTAGCTTTCAAGAGAACAGAGAATTAGCCTGGCATGGAAGCACTGGGGGAAAAATGGAAAAATAATTTCTTTTTGGCAGCGATGAGGAGAGGTCACAGCAGGAGAAGGTAAAACACACCTGAGGAATACAAATTTCTTGATAGTGTTTGATGATTGTTTGGTTCAACAGCAGCCCATCTTTCTCTGCCTTTCTGTCCATCCCACTGCAGCCCTTGAGCTCCAGCCTGGGCAGGTTAAGGAGCCAAGGTTAAAGCTGATTCCTGGAGGCTCTGCCCTTGCCATGGCTCAGGTGATGTGGGATCAGCAGTGCTGTGCTGAGAGGCTGGGGACAAGCACAGCCAAACTGGAGCCCTGGGCACTGATGATGCTGCACCTCCACCAAGCTGTGGCCCAGCACAGGCACTGCTGCTCCAGCTGCTGCCCAAGGAGCTGCTTTGCACAAGAATGGATGGAGCACACGCTCCAAACTGGACAGGGGAGAAGGATACTCGTGTGGTTAAGGCACTGATCAAAGAGTCAGTGCATTGAAATTGAGGTTCTCCAGTCTACCATCAACTGATGGTCCATCTGAGGTCAGCCAAGGAGTCTCTCCACCCATTTCCCTGCAGGACAAGGGACTTTGAGCACTGGAGTCCCTCAGCCTCTGAGCCAGGCATGCTCCTCACTCCTGGTCTCATCAGCCAGGCCTCCACATACTGCTGGAGCAGAATAACAATCAGGATCCTGCTCAGATGGTACTTGCACGTACATGGAGCTCAGGGTGAACATGACTGACAGCTCTACACCAGCGAGGATTAGAAATTAAAAGAGTAAGAGAGACAAACTATCT
>NW_008667521.1:21101-41069 GCF_000695815.1 Acanthisitta chloris | reverse complement strand
GCAGGAATAAAACACTGCAGAAGAGTTGTCAACTTCCCTCTCTTCTTCTGTGGTGGGATTAGTAGGAAAGGTTAGACTATACATTATCCAAGAGTCATTCTAATGATGTATCACTCTGAGGTTTTCATAAAATTAATCTCTCAATAATAAGACATAATACAGGTTTCATGCATACTAGGTAATTAAAGAGCTTGATGAATAGATGAAAGAGTGAACGTTCTGGATCCTTAAACAAACCACAGCTTTAAATTTCATTAATTTTAAATATACTCCGAGACCTAATTTAAAATTGGCAAAGTTTCTCTGCCACTGAAACCAGAAATCATTAAATAAAACTGAATTGTATTATTTATTGTTGTCTCAGGCCAATAAAATACATCAACTTACAATATTGTGATGGCAAAATATGACAGAACTCTACAATATTAAAAATAGTTTGAAAAATTCACTGTGACTCTTGGTTGAAAATTTAAACAAGGAAATCCGTTCACAGATACTTTCTTGGCCTTTTCATTTTCTGTCCTGTGCCCAGGGCTACCACACTGAAAGGTCTGTAATAATTTAACCATCATCTGCTCGAGCTTTGAGGGAGGGGAAGGCAAAGACAGAGTACTGGTTCTATCGACTTTTTAGGCAAAGAAAACCACACAAGGCAGTTACTGAAGTCAGCAGAGGATATCTGAGAGTGTGCAGCACTCTGAAACACCACGGCCTGAGTCACACAGACACTGCTGAAAGCTGTTCTTCGAGTTTTCAAATTGTAATCAGAATAAGAACTGCAAAATGCAAATAAGGAAAACCACAAGAGAACAACAATGACTCATAACTGGGAAAATAGGGACTTAAAAAACCTCTTCTACTAGGAAAACAGGAAAAGAACCTCACAAGTGATTACAAAGTAATCTAGGAACACAGTGTGACAATTAAGTGTCTGGGGCAGAGCCCCTGGTATGGTGCCTGGGGCAGTTGTGTTGGTTTCACAGCCCAGCACCCTGAAATGTGCCCTCTCTGCTCTCCTGGCACCCTATCCCACCCCTTGTGCCAGCTCTGCTGCTAGAGCAGCTCACTAAGTCAGTAGGGAGCTCTTTTCTGTTGCCAAATTCATTTTCTGGTGGCTCAGTGTGCTGAGCAGGCGAGGGGCAGCTCGTGCAGCAGCAGCAGGATGGCAGCGTTTGCTACCCACTGCCTTAGCCTCCTCCCATCCCACACACACAACCCCACGGACATGGGGGCAATTCTGCCTCTCACTGAGGGCACACTGTTGCATTAAGATCTAGCTCTGAAGCAATTAAGTGCAATCCTGTTTATCAGAAACACAGGAGTGATTAAACTCTGCCCTGGTGCTTTTTGGAACTCAAGCCTAAAACCATTTCTTCTGTCTGTTCCTTTTGAGATTAGTTGCTGAAGTTTCTCCCACAGATGCCTGAAGAGAAATGCTCTACAAACATATGCATTTATAGCAGAATGGGATAATGTAAACTGCCCCTGTGCTAGGGCCCTGTATGCAATGCCTTTCCAGCTTCTGTGCTTATTTGTTTTCCTATTCTCAGATATTAGCTTTCCAGAATTTGCTTTTCTTCAGTTTGCCACCAATGAAAGGGAAAAATTTTCTTAGCCTTTTCCTTATTCTGTTATGCAAACCCATATAATAAGATTATCTCGAACTGTTGACATAACTTTCACTCATTCCAATGCAGCAGATGAAGGCAGAAAAGCAGAGTCTTTTCAGAAGTGGCCCCTGCTGGCAGATATCCAGTTTATACACTTCCTATTGTTTTGCTAAGAATTACAAGTTGAATTATCAGTTTGCAAGTGCTGTGTTCAAAAAAAAACCCTTCTGGGTTTCATCACTGGTTGTCTCTTTTATATGATAACGATTCTCATACCTATTTAATAATTTCTCTAAACTCTAATACTAATGGAGATTAGCAAGAGCATCACAGTGCTTTGGTGAGCATCACTGCCTGAGTGCAGCTCCCAGGCGTGAAGTGGTCTTGATCAGAGCAATTTTATACCCTAGAACTGGAATAAAGCAGATTGGCTTCCTAATATTAAGAATAATTCCAAACATTTGGACTCCCAAAGGGATCAAGAGACACAGAAAAAAAACACTGATAAACAAATTGAGTGAGAATCCGTGATGCTTATGAGATGTGTGAAAAGCTTCTTGCTGCAACAAGAGAAGGTCATCTATGAGTACTGAAAAAAGATATGCAGGAGTTGTAACACTAATAAGCAATAAATGAGCAAATATGGATTGAAACACATGGTCTGTGGATCCTCACTTAAAATGTTGAATTGGAATTCCTTTATGATTTTCATACCTGAAGCACTTTAACAGGGGCTGTAAACAAGAGACTCCTAGAGACCTCTGCTATTAGCATGCTAAAAATCCGCATGTAAAGCACAATCCTGCTTAGAGACCACACCTAAAACTGTTTAAAGAAGAATCAGCGTGTACCCCAACCTTTCTCCTTTGCCAAAAGAGAAGTGTTACTCGGACCACTACTGCAATGTCTCTCACATATTCACATCTGACACAAAATCACATGTTCTGGGATCGCTGAGTCGAGGATATCCAAGACTGACAGAAGGGAACATCCCATTACTTGTAAGATACATGAAATATTACTTCTGCATCTATTGCTTGTCCTGTGCTGAAATAGATGGAGCTAATCAGATGTTTTCACAAGGGCCATTAAGAGGAATTGAATTCTGAAACCCCCCACATCTATAAGTGGCTGAAATTGCACCTACAATGTAGCCTCAGATCCAGACTGTGCCTAGGTTACTGCGGGTGTCTTGGACTGAATCCAGGCAACAACATGGTATTAATGGGAGATTGAAATAAGCAGCTGGAAAGATTTTATCTGCCTTTTGATGGAAGAGAACATCTTCTTGCCTTTCCTCAGCCCAGAGGCTCTATTAGATCCTCACAGCTGTCCCTCAGTGCTGCAGTACCAGTCCTACTGAAGATTGATTTTTCTCCATCTGAGTTCGATGAGAAAGGAAAGACCTTTGCTTTCCAATAATGAGACCTGTATCATGCTTTTTACTTTGGCAGGCAGGACTTCTTTAAAAGTTTTAGCTCTGGATTATCACTTAAATAACATGCACCAATGCTGTGGTTTGGGTTTGTAGCCTAGGAGTTTCCAAGCTGCATTTAAAGAGTTATATTGATTTCTGAAGGTCTCAGCCTGGCTGAGATGGCACCTATTTTGCTATGTAATGAGTTAGCAGTTACAGACAAGAGAGGCACATAATATAGTTAATCTCCTTTTTCAAGCAGTTGTGAAATTGTTAGGCAGCATGCAGCAGTCGCATGTGGGTGCTTATTATTCTACCAACAAATACTGTATTTCAGTCTAGTTTGCTTGGTATGAGCAGTTCACAGCATATTCTTTGTCACTTAATTTCCTGTGTACATTGTGAAGACTTCCAAAAGCTCAGCAGGGTGCATTAGAGAAACCTAAAGAAAGAACACAGAACATTAATCAAATTACTGTATTAGATACTATTAGATGTCTTCAAGTTGGAACTAGTACGCACTGATTTTTGCAGCTTTCTTTTTCTCGCATCAGAAGAGATCAAAATAACTCATTAAGTCAATTCATCCTTTTTTTGCTGCGTTTGCTGATCGTGCAGGAAACTGCAGACTATGGAGGGGAATGTGAAAAGGGACTATCCCAGGCACGGTGGGGAGAGGAAGGGCAGGGAAGCACTCCTGGAGTGCCCACTCTGCATCCTCCCTCCCCTGCTCCCCACGGGAAGGCTGGGTCTGTGCTCCCTTTAGCTGGATGTGGCAGCAGCAATGTGCCACACAGCCCTCACCTACACCATTTCTGGTGCACCAGGGCTATCACATCTGTCTCTTCTTGTCCCTCTTGCTTCTTCCCTCATCTATTTTGTGTTTCTGTGAGGAGAGATCAGCAAGTATCAAGCTTGGGTGTTCTTCTTCAGGCAGACAAGGATCAGTAAAGCACTTCTAGTCCCCCAGTTAGTTCCCTTTTCCTTAAGAGCCTTCTCAGCTGGCATAACAGGGAGTGTGAGGGAAGAAATGGATCACCAGTCCCTCATAACCCACCAAAAGAAGAAAAATATATCTGAAAACTCCACTGTTGGGAAAAAATTATTTACTGGGTTTTAAATATTTTGACAAATAAATGATGCAGTTTCAAAATTGACAATTAAATTAGGATGCAGTTAATTATTCTCTATTCACAGCCTCTTTTAATTTCTTCACTTCAGGAGGTCTTGAAAAGTTTTATGTTCACTGAAACTATACAGTGCTTTTCAGCAGCCAAATCCCAGCTTTCCCCTTTTCATTTTTGTAGTAATACCTCTGCAAACACACTAGGACTTTCCCAAAATTAAGATAAAGAACACTGTCAGTGCACATAGGAAAGGGAGAGATTTGAGGCAAGTCCTCTTAGCATATTGCAAACACAGATTCCATCTAAATGGCCTTTTGCTTGCATAGGTGTTTCTTAGAGTCCAACACCGCACTTTTCTACTGGTTGTAGTTACTTACAGTCAGGTAATGAACAAAATTTACTGGTAATTACAAAATGTTTTAGCAAATTATTGCACCACATTTAATCTCCATGTTCACCTGGTGACATAACCAAACAGAATTCCTAAGACGACCTACAGTGCTTGTTGGAAGCACAGGGCAAAGAAAACAGTAGAAAAGAGCCAAAGATGAGAGAGAATAATGTAAAATATAGAGAATAGTAGTCAAAGAAGATACAGAAGCAGCAGATCAGAAAGAGACACATTGGATTTCAAAGACACCAAAAGGACAATGTAAGGCTAGAGGAGTGGAGTCTGAGCACATGCCTTGAAAATGCCCTGATTTTCAGCAGCAATAAATATCTATTGACCCATTGACATCTTGCCATCACCTCCATGCTCCTGGCTGAAAGTCACAACTCTTACCAAGGAGAATAAAACAAAGGCTTTTATGGATGCTACATTTTAAAATCTTGGCCTAAAACCCAATGAAAGAAACATATAATCAGAGTCTGTAACCTGTGCCTCAGTGAGGTCAGAGTCCGTGTGCATGACTCTTCATATTTCATGAGAGTGAATATATCTGTGAAAGCATCTCACAGCACTCCTGCCTTGCTGCTGAAGGGAAGAGGCTTTCTCCATGGGCCAGCCTTCATCTCCAGCTCTCACTTCTGCCATCCTCCTCAGCCAGAGTGTACCAGGACTGTGGGGAATGTTACTGGGAATTGTTCTCTTGCATGGGTCTGTGTTTGCACTGCCCTTGTTGGATATATTTAGCAAAAGGTGGAAAGAGCAACATTACCAAGTAATTAATTATATCAATTACTTAAATCAAAGGCAGGAATGTCTGTAAACCAGCTGGAGTGGGAGAGTTTATCCAAAAACCATCACTGAGGAATCTGTAACTTTGAATTCAGCCAACAAAAGGATTGGCAATGAATAATGTGAACTGACAAGAATAGTGTTTTCTGTCAACAAGTTATTTGCAAACAGGCTATACATTTCATTAATTTGTTCATTATTTGTGATCCTTGAAGAATTGTGTTGTATAAGTAAATTCAAACTTACAATTAGTTGCTAAGAATGCTTGTTGTTTATTACATGTTACTGAAGTGACATGTCTAGATTTCTAATCAGCTTGAGTTTTGGAAGTTCAATTGCCCAAAATTCAACTTTCCAAAATGTTCATTCTGCACTGACTGCAGTGCTATTTATAGAGATAAATGCTTATGAATGGGCCACAAAAACTTTATTCTCGATAATAGGCTACTACAATATAACATAAAATCTTTCTATAACTATTCTCTGTATGTAAAATGTCCTAGGTTGGGTTTCTATGGGATATAACACTGAGTGTCACTCATCAGTGCAGGAAGAACTTACAGCTTTGAAGGAACAGGTTTATTCTAAGTGTGAACCTTATGTTTTTCCTATTTCTTCTTAAGATAGGAAACTATATTTTTTGTTTTAATATTAATGCATCATAAAATCAAATTCTAGAAAATTACTTTCACAATTTTTATGGGTTTACATCTCAATCTCAGCATGGAGAAACAAAAAACCAATTCCCAAATTCATGTCAGATGCCTGACAGAGTATTTTATTGTTCATAATGCTGAGTTCAATCAGCTGTGGTCATTGTATCCAAAGAACTCTACCCAGTCCCAGTCTTTATGCAGCCTAGAAGAACTGTACTATTATCAGACAGATGTTTTTTGCAACATATGCTCTAAAAAAGAGCAATGAGCCATGTCCATCATACTGCAGCTCATCTGAGTCCATCTCACTAGTTCCACAGTAGCTCCTTCTTTCACTGCTGTAGAGGTTTCAGACCTTAGTTCTTAGTTTTCTTTTGGACAGCTTAAAACACAAAAAAGTCCATATATTCTATGTTTTTCCACTCCAATAGTTCTGACTACTTAGGAGAAATCTTGAGAATTATTGCCAAAACCCACTGAATTGTTATATGATCACAAACATCTACAGCTCCAGATGGACTGAAAACTTCAAACAAAGTTTAATCAAATGAGCTGGAAACAAAGGAGCCCCTGTACTATATGAATGGCAGCTCATGAGAGCAAGCACTGAGCAAGCCAAGCAAGGTCTGGCACCTATGGCCCTGCAAGAGTCTAATGCTGTTTACACTCCTTTAGATGCAAGGAACCTTTTGAGTTTTTCAAACACACATTTACCAGCCTTCCAAGTAGGGCACCTTCAAGCAAAATGGAAAGGCTTTGGTGCACTGAGCTTCCTACGTTTCCTAAGGAGGCAAAATACAGGATGAGAAAATTGCGAAGACCAACCATAAGGGCTGCAACCTGTTGAATTTTTGCTGTTGGTAGATTCTCTACACATCATTAGACCAGTTCAAAGATCCTTTTCTCTGCATGCTGTCAACAGTAAAACAGGTTATAGTAAAAATCCCACTGTCCTTTATCACCTCTACATTTGTGTAGATGATTGACCCTGCACTATGGTAATCACCCAGACTGGTACATCCCTGACAGATGAAGAGTGGAATAAGCACACCTCTTTCAGAGCACATAGTTAAGAAATCTTCCCTATCTGGGTCTGAAACAAACCTCAAGGCAGAACCCACTGCCATTCTCCATGACCTGTGCTAACCCACCTAATGCTGAAGTCTACCTTTCACCTGGCAGGGCAAGTTTCCCAATGGCACCCAACAGCAGAGGCTGTAATGCCATTTTGCACATATGCAATTTGCAAACCTGCTGTTTGCACCACTTCACCTTTCAAAAGTGGTGTCTTGGGGAGTCACCACTTGCTCACTTACAGCAAAGGCTAAACATCACCTAAGGTTAAGGTCTGTGCTTGTGGCTGCCCTGTAATCATGACAAAGACCCAAGTGCTCCCCATTGGCACAGCATTTTGAACATATGCACTGTTTATCTTTTGTAGGTTCCTTACCATATGATGAACAAGAAGTTTAGTTTCTCAACTGGAAAGCCTGCAGTGAATGAACTTTCTTCATTGCTGTATGACAAGGTCAGCCCAACATGAGAACTCACTGCAATGGTCATTACAGTTAGACAGGGTGATCATTCCTTCATGGCTGTAACTGCTGTCACGCAGATATTGACAACAGCAATCCTTTCCTTGTCAATGTGTTACAAAAAGATACAAATAAAAATATCTAGGTTGGATTTTGCACTGGAGCTGAAGTGAACTACACACCCAGATTTGCCTGAAGTTGGCAGAGGCACTTCCCCATGCTCACCTGTAAATCCCAGCTCTATCAGTCATGGCTACAGATGCTATCTTCCAAACAAAAATGAGATAAGCAGGAAAAAGAACACCTCAGGAAAAGAAATCTAACTAAATCTGCTTAAGGCTCAGTTCCTGAGCAGCTACTATAAAGGGACTAAGGTGTTTAGGAAAGGCAGAAGCCAGGTTGCAGAAGCATTAGGTAAGGGACTAACAATGGGCAAGGCATGTTCTGTGGATTTTTAGGTGTTGCATTAAAAATAGAATAGTTTCTATTTCCATGCAATCTTTTCAAATGAAATTCCATGGGTTACACCCCCTGATTATTTACCAGAACATCTTGTTGCAGTTAGAAAGCAAGATACACCCTTGCCTTTGGCCAGATATAATGATCACAGAACCTGAGAAATCCACTGGCAATTTTTGACCACAGGGAAGGAGGGGCAAAACCCCAATCCAAAACATACAGCAAAGACAGACAAAAGTAGCCCAGCCCTTATTTTTAAGCACAAGTGATGAACTTAGAAAGGTTGTAATGATTCCTCTTGGTCTACTGTACTATAAAAGCCCGAAAGACTTTTGCTCACGGTTTATGATGTTCAACTGATACAGTCATTTTAATAAACTTACATTTATTCAGTGCATAAAATGTCTTCCTTAAATGTATCCCAAAACAAATCTCTTAACACAGCACTTCTAAAATAAATATTCTGTTGTTCTGAATGCTAGGATTTCATTTTTGTAGTCTCATTGGCACATAATGGACAGAGTTTATTATCCTAGACTCCAGAGCCCTCAGGGAATGCACCTTCCACACTGTTCTTAACCTGCTCCAAAAGAAATAAAATTGCACTTGTTGTAAAGTACAGCATTATGTGACAGCAGTGAATGAAGCCATAATTCTGTTTACTAGATATTATTTATGCTGTGGAAACAGGAGAATTGTGATTCCTAGAGGGACTCTGAGGATCACAAACCAGGCATTTAACAGGACAGTTTTATTACATTTTCTTTTATTAGCCTTTACCAAATCAAAGTTGCAGATAGGAAAATAAAATAATGTTTTTATGTCTTCTCTCAATAGAAAATTTTATGATTAGATATTACACTATGAGACATGTTGATACACACTTGGCCATTGGGTTGATTCACACTTGGCCAATATATATGGTATATAGTCAGAGCTAGAGAAAATATGCTGTTAACCTCTGAACAGTATTACTTAAATGGCCCTATTTTTAATTTTTTTTTAGCACACAGTGAATGTGAACAATCAGATTTTGCCATTAAAGTAATGCTTACAGCCCTTCTCTTTGAACTTCACAAACTCTGCTATCTGGTGCTTTGGGGCAGAAAAATTCTATTGGGCTTAGAACCCTGTAAGTGACCGATGTGGTTTTCACCTGTCTGTATGTGACAAAATGATACTAATTCTAATATTCTAATGGCTCTTGCTTAGACATTGAATGAGTCACTATTGATGGGAGCACACGGTGCTAGGTACAAATCCTTTCATGTTGCAGAGTACAGAAAGGAAGGAGACTGTGTTGAGATGGGGAAGGCAACATCATAGCAGCAGCTGGAGGGCTGGAGAAGAGTACAGATGCTGAAGGACTGCCATACATGTAACAGGATGGGGAAGCACCACCCCCCAGGCAGTGCAAACATCAGCCTGGCATCTCCCTGCAGCTCAGGGCTGGAGCTAACCCCTACTGGGTACAGTTGGTAGAGATGGAGATCATCCAGCTAATAACTGACTGACTGGGGGCTGAATGACAAGGCATTCATTCCTCTAAGAGACAGAGGAGCAGAGTTGGACATGTGTCACCTCTGAATCATCAGTTACACTGCTGTGACTTATGTTTCCATTGCAATTCCAGGTTTTTGCTACACTGGAACCTGCCAGGCTTTGGTGAAGAATTTATTTGTTGAATAATGAAGATGCATTTACTTCAACGGCAGATAATGCTTTGTTTTGCCTTTTCATTATTAACTTGTCAAAAGAAGAGATATGATAATAATCAAATGACAAAATAACATGTTAATTGTTGAAATAAATGGGATGGATAATACATCAGGTAATGGTAATTAATTATCTGGCTGATATACAGAATGTCAGTTATTAATTACTACTCTCAAACACAATTATCCATACTTAGAAGTATTGGTAATCATATAAATAGGCTTAATGAATTATAATAATGTATTGAAACACTAAGAAAAAGGTAAATAGCCAAACTGTGGGCCCAGTTAAGGGAATAGACTTCTGGCAGGCCAATGATTTCAGAGAATAGGCATAGACTAAAGTTAAAGTGATATGTTTTTCTTTACACTTTACAGAGTCCATTTGTAGCTCAGTAACTGGTGATACTTTTAACTGAGTATTAAAACTGGTCAATAATTTCAACAGTCTGTACATTTTCTTCTTTCCAAGGTTCATCATCAAGGAGGAGAGGGTTAGAAGCAAACTGCTGATTTAAGTCAGGCATTGTTCCTTTCCAAATATGTATGCAAATGTATGCACCAGGGAGCAAAACTGTGTGCCCAGTGCCAGGCTTTCAGTTTTGGCATCTATGTCTTCACTGCTCCTGTTTGAAAAAATCATGTATAAAATATTCAATTCTCTAAGAACATTATTTTAATTACTCTTGAAAGACTTATCCAGCTGTTAAATGATCCAGGGTTAACCGAAGGGCTACTGCTATAAAACCATTTAAACACACCATGGTGATTTGATCAAATTTCACAGCTGTTCCTGCAGCAAATGCAGTTTCTCAGAGCACAAGATTTCTAGTTAATGTTAACAGTCATTTTGGAGAAAATTTGCATCAAAGGAGAAACTGCTACACAGGAACTGCCTGACATTGGACCCACAGTCAGCCCAATGCAGAAACCTGTCTCCAGGATGAGCCAGCACCAGATGTTCCCATGAAAGTGAATGTATAAATACCTACTACACAAATGTAATCCAACCTACAAAAGGTCATTCTCCTTAATCACTAAGACATGAAGACTTTCTTTTTCTCCAATGTGATTTTATTAGCATCACATCATGCAAAAATCCGGTGATTCATGTAGAAATAACCATACTTTGAACCCAAGTTTCTTAGCTCAGACAATGACAGAACCCCCAGTTTGCTAGCATGGATTAAGATATATCCTCCTTCATACATTCAAGATTTTTCACATTTCTGTTCGATTGTGCTTTTATTAGGTGATAATTTCTCTGAATCCTTGACTGTTTTATAGGCCTTTATCTCACCTTCATTATTTTTCATCCTTGTACAGTGAGCAGCCTCAGTCCCTTCAAGCTGCTCTCCACATGGGAGACTGTTCCTGTGCCTGATCTGATTCTCAACATCCATAACTTCCAGCTGAGGGAAGCCAGACAACACTTCCTCAGGTAATCCAAGGAAACAATAAAGACAGGACAGTTTATTTTAGTGCTAGAACCACAGTACAGCTAAATCCCTGTTTAGCTGCATCTCAGGCAGTGTACTTATGCTGTTTTATGGACTCAACCCAAGGAAGAGCATGGATCTTCCAGCCAAACCACGTGGAACTGGCTTGTGTCCACACTGCTCTGGGGTGGTCTGACCAAACTCATTGTGCACAGCACTTGGCTGACGTAGCCTTCAAGTCTAAGACAACGAGCTCAGGCCTATATCCATGAGACATAACAAGAACAACATTAAGAGTAATAATAATTTTAGCTTTTTCAGCTCAGTGTACTCAAGATAAAGAAGGCAGTTGGGCTAAAGCTCCCCAGAGCTTCATTTCCCTAGCATGCTGTCAAGAGTGTGTGCCAGGAGTGAAGGGCTCTGGATGGAAGGCCTGCTGAAATCCTCAAGGAACCATCTTGGTCAGAAGCAGGCAAAGCTATTCCTGCTACAGCCCAGCTGTCTGGAGTAGCACCCTGGACACAGAAATGCTGTAAGAAGTGTGTGGGGTTCATCCTGACTTTTTGTCTTATTCCAGAAGGAGGCCTATTCACAATGCAGAAAACAGTGAGCAACCAAGTCAAGGTGCAGGTAAACCTTAGGATTCTCAATCCTTAACTCCAGTGGCAAATGCCATTACACTTGAACGACTGATCTATTTCCAATACAATAAAAAGAGCATAATGCCAACATCTGTCAGCTTTCTAAGCCTGAAGAGATAGCAGAAATTAGCGGTGAACTTGGTTCAGGGGTTTATATTCCCAAGACTCACATCTCACCCCAACTCTGTCAAAACCCACAAGCCTAATGGCCACATTAAAAGAGCAAACAACTGACCCTATTCCTAACTCCACAAACCCAAAGAATGCAGCAATAAATTGAGCTTGCAAAGCTTTGATACTTTCAAACACTAATTTTAACTCTCATCTAACTTCAACCCTATTGAAAGCTCAACCTCCATCGCTCTATGAAAGCATTAGGATCCAACAATAAATGGGATTCCAGAATCTACTTCAGAAATAGGTAACAAAGCAAAGCCTTTTGAGGATTCTTATGGGTCCTTAAACCTTGGGAGAGAGCAGGTGTCTTTATGCTTTACGTTCTGCTTTGTGTTTCCTCTTACACTGAGAATGGCTATAAATTTCAAGATAATTCAAATAATTGGAAATAATTCTGCTTACAGCTGTATATGAAAGCTCCCTCTGAGTTAGAAATGTCTCTGGAATATGACTCAGAGCATACATTTTCCCTTTCTATATACTTCTTTCAGGATTTGCTGCATTTGGAGACAGAGAGAAAAATTACAGACTTCCATGAAATTTTCCTTTAATTTATGGGACATAATAGGATTATCCCTCATAATATGGCTGTGAAGCTGAAAATCACTTGTATTCCAGTGGCTGAATGAGCCTCCTCACAAAAGTTCATTCTACAAAAGTGATTCAAACCATGAAAAGTCCTCTAGCTTGACCCTAAGATAGCTTCTCTTCCTCCGCTTTTATTCCGAGATCATCATGGGCCAACACAAAATTCTCTTCATTCTTACCTAAGCCAAATATCTTTTGGCCACAAACAAATTTGAAGCATAGACTTACAGCTCAGGCTAGCAAGCATCCACATTTGTTACTAATGACTTCTGAAATAGGAAATCAGGCTCTTATTTTTTTCCCTCTTTATGCTACCTGTGTTTTGCTGCTTCCTATCACACAACCATAAGCTCAGCAGTCTTAGAAAAAAGCTCAACAGACCAGCAATGAGACCTGCATATGCAACTAGCTGTGCCACCAGGTTGAGAGATGAAGAAGCACCACTCCAGACCTTCTGTTTTGCCTGAGTTGCAGCAAGAAAGGTTCTGTGTGTTTCCTGATGGCTCATGGACAACCCATCTAACCAAAGGGACTTCTGATGAGCAGAGTAATTGCTTGGGTAATTATGATTCTGCTTACCTGGGCCTTCCCCATGTTCTGCTAAATAAGCCTCTGCCTTTTCAGACAAGCTACTGTCTGGGCTCCTGTGAACCTGAAAGGTTATGTCTGGACTCCTAATGGTGATTACAGTAGGCCTGATGTCAGAACCTTCTGTCAAATTATTGTACAAACTGGATGTCTCAGACTCCTGAGCTGTCAATGGTTTGTACTGCTTGCTCCAAACTGTTGAACATTCCTTCTAGTTGTGCATGATAATGCCAAAAGCCACTGTGACAAAAAAATCCATTTTGAACAAAGGCTAAACAACACAAATGCTTTTCCTTCACAGATGGCACTCAGAACTCAGCAGATGGTGAAAGAAATCCCACAGGATGTTCTCCTCTCCCTTCTCTCCCCCCCATATATATATATGTATGAGTGTGTGTGTGCACAAAACAGCAAAGTAAGTGTCCTGATGAGATACTCAAAAGGCTTTCAGAGAAGAAGGAGCTCTCCTTTGAACAGTATCTCACTGCCCATTTTTAGAACAGAAACTATGCAGCCAGGGCAAGGTACCAAAGAAGGAATCAGGAAACACCCATCTGTCCATGGGTTTGTCACTAACCTGGGATATGTCTTTGGACAGGCACTCCTTTGTTCCTTTTTCTTCCCTCCAATGCTCAGTTCTTTATTTTTATTCTAGATCCTCAGGGAGGAGATTCTTTCTGTCTCTGACTGTTAAGCCTTAAAACAGCTTGCACCATGCTGGTGCTGTTCACTCCAGCTTCTGTTTCCCAGGAAGCGTTAGAGATAGTGCACTCCATAGCATCCTCTGCATTACACAGAACTGAGCATAAAGCTGTCCATGAAATGGAGATATGTCTGACGGAGGGAAAAATATGGGCAGGGATAAACCATAGAGAATCTACACTCCTCTTTCTGCATCAGGTCTTTGAAAAAGATAGAGGATAAATCAAACTGGCAGAAAGCCATGTGAACAGGCAGGACTGCTTCAGTCCCCTTGGCCATGGGGTAACTCCTGTATGACATGGCTCTGCTCCATAGAGATACAGATCATTCTGCATTTACACCTTGAGATTTTTACTGCATTACACTTGTGTCCTTCTAATGCAAATGAATCCCAAAACGCTACATAGAAACTCCACAGTTAGCCCCAAATCCTGCCCATTGCAGAAGTGTCACTCACGCAGGCAACACCAGCAGCTCAGAGGTGCACAGCAGCACCAGCACCAGTTCAAAGCAAAGAACTCCCTGCTCACCTAGATCTGCAGGTGGGATTTCCAGTAGGAGCCACTTCAAAATCCAGGCCAGTGTTCAATCTTGGTATTTTCCAGCACTGACTCCTGGCCTGGATTTTTCAAGAAGCCTTTTACTTGTGGAAGAAAGCAACATGTCACTGCACATCACCGCATTGTGCAGTATTTACACAACCCTACCATGCCCTGACCCACAAGCCATACTCTCCAGAACACTAAATTCCCTGGCAGCTTATTCTCCTGGAACAAACTGACTCATTAGAACTTGTCATCATGATCACATTGCAGGTGCATGTTACTTCGGCACAAGATCCAGGACAACACTCATCTCTAAAGCACAGCACTTCCACCAAAACCAGAAAGCACTCCCATGAAATGCCTCTCCCTCACTTACCTTTGAGAGGGTATACTGCAACTTGCCTTAAATGCTTCCAGTTTTCACTCTCTGATACAGACAGTTTCTATGATATATATATTTGTGCTGATCTCTGTAGGAATGAGTTTTACATATATGCAGAAAGGGCTGGGCAAACTTTCCCTTCTGCAAAAAGAAACTTCTCTGGGCAGGTAGATCCTGTGTTGCACTAGACCAGCATGGGAAGAACTGGTCAAACACTCAAGAGACAGCTTAGTGGCATATGCCAGTGTTGCTAAAGGTGCCAGTGAAATCTGAAGTTGGTCACACAGTCTGAATGGACTACAGCAAGGGGAGCAGAGCCACAAGTTTAACTGTTCTCAAATGACTGAATCACTGAACAGATGGGCTGGTTTGGTACAAACCTACAGTAGCCCTTCCAGAACAAGGAGCATCAGACATATGCACAGAAAACTGTACACATAAAAGTGTACTCAGCTATCTTGACGCTTACAATTTTGGCAACTCAAAGACAAATCTGTTGTGTAACCAGAAAAGTATTATTTTTTTCCACTTACTTTCATGGCAGCCTGGTTGTTCACAGAAGAGATGATTTCAGGTAGAAGAAAGTTATGTATTTACATGACACTTAGTGCAGTATGCTGTAGGTTGAGCAAACACACCAAGCACTTCACACCCTCTACCTCTGCAACTCAGGAAAATGATTGCACACACAGACCTCACTTAAAGGACACTAAAACAGAAGGACTGTTTGCAACGCCATTCATTAGGCCTAGAAACTGTTAGGCAGCAGCACTGGGTGCACAGAGCAGATCCAGAAGTGGGAACCAGGACTGCCTTGGAGGTGCATCCTCTACCAGGTAGAGGATCTGCCCTGAAACTGCAGATTCCTTTCTGGGGAAGAATATTTAGGAATAGCCTGGCTTTGACTCTGTGCTTTTCCTTCCTCACCATTGCAGTGGCAGTCCCACTTATAACCACGCCTTCTTCCAGCAAGGACAACAGACAGCCTGGCTGTTCCTTCCCACTCAGAGATCTGTATTAGTCACAACAATTTAGCCAAGTGGGTGAATTTTAAAAAATTGTATATCTAACATATATCTACCAGCTATGCTGTTTGGTTGGTTAGTTAATCAGTTCCACAAGAAAACATACATTGCAATAGAGACAACTAGACTTGCCAATTGCTCCGAGATCCATGAACACAAAGGTCCAGAGCTGGATGTGCAATCCTGATCTGATCAGGACCTTCCTGTAAACTCATGCCATGCTAGTGCAATGCCCAAGATCCCAGAGAACACGATGCTTGCTAGTGCTTCTCCCCATCCTCTCTGTCAGCCTCAGGCAATGGAAAGGCAGCCAGCATGAGGAAAAATGCTGCAGAGCCAGAAGTGTAGAGTAGGAAGGAGGCAAGAGGGAGCAAGGAGGATGAGAACACAGCTGGAAGTTGGACATACCAGAGGCTCTCTCTGCTGATCGGACCAGGAATCAAAAGATAGGAGCCGAGTCAGATTGGAGGCACCAGTGGAAATGGAAGAAATAAACAGTGAGCATTACTTCATCACAAATCACAATGTTTGGATTCAGGAGGGGTTTAGACTCAGACTGTACAGGAAACTTCACTGCTTGTACCTCCTCTGCTTCAAGGATGGGACCATGACCCTTATGAGGCTTTTGTGATACAATTATTATCGATGTGAGTGTGAACTACAGGTGTAAAATCTGTCTGAGGCACCTGAATTCTGACAGTGTTTGAAATGTGAAACTACTCAGATCTCAGATCCAAGGGTTTTATTTGGGCTCATTGCTACTCTCAGCTGAGGTCACATGATTCCATGGAATAAGGGCAGTTTCTAATCAAATCACTGCAGTATTAGCAATAGATAGCTTCATGTTTCTGTCAAGAGCCTTTATATTTTGCCTGCCGCAGAGGAAGCCACCAGAGCTGCTCCTGGATGCCTCTGAGCCTGGTGAACAAGTTACACTAAACCTTTGTTTAAAATAGCTACACTGGCTCAGACGCTTTGTTTCAGGAAGAATCTTACCCAAGTAAGAGGTCTGTATCTCCGACAAAAATCTTACAGTGCTCTACATTAATTAAAGATAAGGTGATATCATTACAGCGATAGACGTTGTTATCTCCCCTCTAATGTTATCAAGGCTGTTTTTCGGTCCGCAGACGAACACTTCCAGACAAAGATATTTTTGAAAACCTCCCATTTTGTTTGAAAGAGGCTGCTAAATGGAATTACAAAGTTTCTCTGGGTAACATGTTTTTGGGTGTGATCCACAGCTCATTGAAGTCAAAGAGAAGGCATGTAAAATCCTAGTTAACTGTCTCTTCTCTGGAAAGCTAATTGTTTTAGCAAGTGCATGTATAGTATTACATGTATATAGAACTTCTTGCAGTTTGTTGGCTGTTAAATAAGCATTCACAGGAGATACTTCCAAGAATCTACCTGGGTTAGCTTGACAATAAACACTGGGGCAAGGGAGGAAGAAAAGGCTGGAAAGGTTTGAGTCACTGCCAGAATTTCAAATTATACAGTGCTGAAAGCACTGAGAACTCAGGATGCATTTTTCTCTTCAGCATCAAAAAAAGTCATTGCTTGAGTTAAGTGTAACTTGACTACAGTTAGAACGAGAATCTAACTATACTTCAAGTGAGAAGTTTACACATCATAGCAATGATTTACTTTATGGGAAACACAAGCAAAGGAGTACTTAAAGAGGGTGAAAAGGTGTTGGCGGTGTTGGCTTTGCTGAACTCCTGAGAAAATCCTTTTTATTAGAGGGAACAGACATAAACTGAGACAGGGGAGATTCAGATTAGAATTTAGGGTGTTCAGGCACTGGAATCGCCCAGGGAAGTGGTGGAGTCACCATCCCTGGAGGTGTTTAAGAGGTGTCTGGATCTGGCACTGGAGGATATGGTTTAGGGTTTAGGGGTTACAGCAGTGACAGGTTAACAGTTGGACTTGATGATCTTAGAGGTCTCTTCCAACCCTGATGGTTCTCTGATTCAATCAATGCAGCAGGACCCTTACTCCTACAGGTGTGTGCACTGTGACATCCTGCTGAGGTGCACACACAAGGAAGATTCCATTATGAAACATCAGCACAGAGCAATGGATGCACCCCAAAACAGGGAGCTGAACCTTGTCAGGAGATGGAGTTGTTGAAAAGAAATTGGTGGTGAGAACCAGATGGCGTTAGTGTCAAACTCTGTATGTTTACAAATAGATCCAGTTTTGCTTTCTTGTTGTTCAGTTGCTTTATAATAAGGAGGAACTCCAAGTCCCTATCTGTATAGCCAGCAGGGGTACAGCATGGAAGAGTCTCCACCTCCCTTCATGCAGGTAAGGAAGAGTTAGAGCTCTTGTTTGAGATGTTCCATGAGTGTACGAGCACAGCAGTAACAAGTGATTAAGCCTCTGGCTCTCTCAAAACTCACCATCTGCACTTTCCCTTACAATTCAGACAGACTGTCAGGTGATGCCTAAAGGACCTTTGGGGTTTTCCCCTCCTTCACTGTATAGGCAAGCAGCTACCACACAACTCTGCTGCTGGGCTTTAAGGGAAATCTGAAGTGAAAGGTACTACCTGATTTCCACATTTAAATCTTGACTATCCTTTTGTATGGAAAATTCCAATCCCAAACTGGAGTAAGTTCATGCCAACCCAAGTTCACAAGTAGGCTGGATAAAAAAATCACAGCAAGTGTCATCCCTTGGAAGATAAGTTACCATGGTGGCTACACCATATCCCTAGATCCCTTGCTCTCAGAATTTCCTGAGAGTGAAAGCTCTTACACAAGGTAATAACCAACAAGCTTTATTTAGGTCTATGGAAACACTGAAAGAGGCACAGAGGTATCCCTGCCTGGAACTGCACTGCATTCACATATGAACCTGGCTCTGGGCTGAATGAGCTACTGCAATCCCAAAATACAAAATTCCTTCCTGCTTTATTTTCTGAAAGATATCACTGGCATAGTATCATAGTATGTATCCTGTATGTTAAGGGGTTGGAATGGACCTTAGAGGTCACCCCCTGCCCTGCATCAGGTAACGTTTCCAAACTGATTCTGCTTAAGATTTTGTGCAGGTTTCCAACTAGCACAACTTAGGTAAAATACTAACCAACTTCAAACAATGCTCATTACCATAGTAAAAGTGCTCCCAGACTCAGCCAAAACTCTGATGCATGCCTGGTGGAGAAAGAATTGGAGGCTAACATTTCCAACACAAGGTGAAGCCCAGCTGAAATGAGCACCTTTCATACTGGCACTGCAGGCAGACTTTTGATACTTATGTGCTCTGTGACGCAGTTAGGCATGAAGTGTTTTTTCCCAATAGTACCTGAACACCTAATTGCCAAGAAGAAACACCCAGGCGCTTCTTAAATACCCCAGACACCTCTATTTTTACCTCTACCCTAAAAATCTGGCTTTTATGGACTGTGTCATCCTGGGGGAACAAGGAGCCCAGAGAAAGTGTGGCAACCTGATTCAGCATGTCAAAAGAACTTGTAAGCTGCATAATAATAACACTATAACAACAGTTTGTATGCAAACCTATGCTGCAAGTGCATGTGGGTGGATCCTTGCATCTTGGAATGCAACCCTGAAACCTTTTAAGTGAGATAAAATTAACAGACAGACTGGAAAGCTCCTGTAAAATAGCTGAGAGAGACACAGATCATGTTTCAATGACCTTCTTGAGATGTATTCCTTACTCAGAGTCATTTATACATGTTTGCATCCACAAAGAACCTGGAACAGAAATTATTCTGTGCACAGAGGCCAAACGCTGACCCTGTTCACCTACAGGGTTGGTGAGTTCTTGTTTATGTTCTCAATCTCTTTTCTAAGATTTTTAAAAACTGGAATGTCAGAGAGGTTAAAACTGTGTTTTAAAGCAGTAAGTTCTTCACAATCTCTTTGGAAATCAAAAGAAAATGGTTACAAGTGTTACATTTTTGCTTATATTGAGCTCTAAAAACAAAGCGTAGAAGTGCTTTCTGACAAATTTACCTCTGGTTTATGGGAAGACTTTTTTCTATTATAATATCAGCTCTATCAGTTTCAGAGCCACATGCAGGGGCAGCATAGGATTAATGACCAGGAGTGCCTCCTGTAAGCATTCCCTGCTTACTTTTCCCTATCAAAACAGCTGCAGACATATGCTGCATCTTTGCATCAGTATCATTAAAGTCACACTAATGGCACA
>NW_008667521.1:0-21072 GCF_000695815.1 Acanthisitta chloris | reverse complement strand
AAGAGAGGACTGCTGTTTCCAGCACTACATTACCAAAGTGATGTAGTGCTGGAGTAAAGCTTGAGAGGAATCTTTTCCTATAGCCAACCCCTCTACGACATCCTCCCCTCAAATCCTTTTAACACTGTTTGCTTAGGGAAGATCAATGCAGACATCATATCCCAAACTGGAGCAGAGTATGTTGCAGAATAGAAGAAAATGGGCAATATTGGTCCTGATCATCTCCCTTTAACCTCCTAAATCTTTGAGAAGGAAGCTTCCAGTCCCCCTATGATCAGGCCCTGCACCCTGAGCTGCATTACTCTCTCAAAACTGAAGCATGCTCCCTGTATCCAGGTCAGTGATGTCTGCAGGGAGTGGCAGGAGCCCAGCCCAAACTCCCTCTGCACAGAGGGACAGACCTGTGCTCCATGGACCATGCAGAGCTCCTCCTCCTCCCCTGGCAACCCTTTGGACCCTAACCCTGGAGCCCCCTCAGCATGCAAACTGCAGGGCAGCCCTTGCCCACAGGCTCTGCTCTCCTCCACATCCCAGTGGGAGAACTGTACTAACCAGGGGCTCCCAGGGCAGGGCTGCAGCAAGGGGAGGCAGTGGGGATTGTCTGGGCTGCTGCTCTTGGGTGATTAAAGGTTTTCAGGTGTCAAGAGCAATTTCCAAACATCAGCTGTTGCCTCTGCATGGCTTTGCTGCCACTTTCTCTGTTGAGAAAGTTTAGGTACATGTTTCGAGAAGCTCCTCTGTAGGAAAGGCAAATGCCTCAGACACAGATATTCTGGTTTTGTGACAACTGACTTCTGAAAATAGTACATTTATTCAATGAGCTTAAGCACATCAGTCCCAGTTGTTGACTCTCCTCATGAAAATATTGATTCTAAGCTCCCTAGCTTAAAATGTTTTGATCTACATTCTGGGCCTATTGATTTACCTTTGATACTTCAATCAAACTGTTTTTTATATCAACTGCAAATGCATGTGATCTCTCCAAAATAATTAGATTAATCACAGGAGATCTACAAAAGCCTTGTTTTGATTGATTATGTCTTTAAGCTCTCCTGGGAAAAAACAGGTAAATTTAAAAATGTAAAAAAGACAGTTGTTAGCCTTTTCCTTCTGGCATCTTTGAAATATTTTTAGTCTCAGTTTCCCTTTCATGATATCAGACTTTCACAAGATTGCAGGCTTGCAGAGTGCTTAGTTATGATTTCCTCAGTGGCTGACATTTTGCAACACATAATGATTTAGCCAATCTGAGCAGAACTATCATTACACAATTTATTGTTCCCCGAAGTATTAGGCCTATGAGTTACATTCTACTGAATTTTTATTAGAATTATTTTAAACTCCAAGGAAATTAATCCCTCCCTCCACACCTCCTGCTTCAAGATTTCCATTTTGCAAAGCAAAGAAAAAGTGTTCGAGCACAAAAGCAGTGGGGGTAGTAGGTGCTTCTCCTGGAACCATCAATATTTCTCTTTGCATGAATAACAAGTGAAGACTCCAGGATTTTATTTTTAAGGGTAAAATTTTTCAGGGTTTATCTTTAAGGGTAAAATTCTCCATCAATTTGCACCACAGAAGCACCAGTGTTGCCAGTGGGAGTTCTGTGTGAGTGCTGAGCTCAGCTGCAAAACCACAACAGTGGATGCAGTTCATGTTCATGCCCCTGTTCAAAAAAGCATTTTTTTATCTGATGAACGATTTGCTAAAGAAAAAGATAAGAGGCACATAACATTTTTCCATTCTGGAAACAATGACTTAGTACAATAATCCTTTTGTTCACTCATCACTACAGTCTCTCCTGGAACCATGCCCAGAAGAACTCCACATTTTGTGCTAAAACTGTTGCACACCTTTTCTACATTAATCAATAGTTCTGATTACTCAATCCTATGATTATTCCATTTTTTGGAACAAACTGTTAGGGTTATTAATTACACTGAGTAAGTTATTTATCTTCTAGCAGTCCAAAAAGAGCTCATAGTCATTGTCAGGGAGATGTTTAATGCACTGTGACATGTTGAACTTCACTCAGCTTCATGCTCTTTCCCCCCCCTCTGATGGTGTCACTGAAAACAAGGATCAAGCCTTGGTTGTGGAGCCACAGGAGGCTTCCCTGAAGATCAAAATGATGCTGCTGCTGCTAAAGGTCACTTCGAGGAATGCATTTCTCAATTTGAGAAGGAGCTGGAGGCAGTGGAGGGAAAACAAAGCTTGTCTGATGCTGAAAGTGAGCTAGGCCAAGGGCACATTAAAAATCAGGGAATGGACACCAAAGAAGGGATGCAAATAATTGAAGAGAGGGAGAGAGGAGATCTGAGGGGACAAAAATTGCATGTAGGAGAAATGCTGCTAATTCGGTTTTTTTTTTCTTGGCTTTTCATGCATGCATAATGAGGGGGAATTAGCTCTCTCTGTGCAGTGAATTTCTGCATCTCAATCAGAAAACTAGAACATCTTGGAATTGTTCTTCAAATGGAGTGGAGCAGAGCAGGACTGGGATGGATCAAGTAAAGCATTGTCTGTGCAATACAGTGCTGAAGAGCTGAAAGAGGAAGCAGAAGTGGTGCAAGGACACTCTTAATGTTTCTTAAAGAGATGAAGAGACAAAGAAGTGAGTGGCTTCTAGGCATTCCCTTTCCAGAGGAAAAGCAGACCTGTATTTCTGAAGACCCTGAAAGGGCGGCCTTCTCTTGCCTTGCTAATTGTGGTAGGTTCACAGGATTTTCATTAGTTAAGAAAGCAGTGTCTTTTTCTTTTGCTCAGAACAAGAACTCTCATATGGTTGTGCAATTGAGAACTTGCATGTGTAAGAGAGCGTGGGAGCCACCCTCCAACAGCTTGCCAGGCCTCATGCATATTCCATGCTGGCTGCTGCAGGGTGCTCAGGATGACATCACAGCCTGAGCCACAGAGCAGCTGACATCACACCTCCTGAAGAATGTCCTCTGCCTGAAAATAGCACAGGGGAGCTCGAGCCAGAACGAGCTGTACCTATTCAGAGCGTACAAGCAGCACAGATTGGACACATGTGGGATCCAGCACTGCTGGAAGAGGAGGAGGAAGAGGACATAATACCACACATCTACCTCACACAGAGCTTACAGACTTCAAGCCCTTAAAAGCTGCAAGGCATTTTATACAACCTGAATGTCAGACAATGCAAGGTGCTGCTGCTATTATCATGGCAAGCATAAATATTCTACCTTCATCCCTTTGAACAGATTTCCTTTCTTTCTCTTTTCAGGGATTAATTTCTCTTTCTCTATACAATTCACTGGATAGCATCCTTCCTTTCTTCTCCAAGTGATTTGGTATCAGCACTTCAACCACTGGCTGCAGAAACCCAGGCTGTGTCTTTATTCTGTGTCTCTACAGAACACAGCATGACAGAAGCCCTTTACATACAACTAAATATTAATGAAAAGAGAACAGTATGGAACTTCACTTGGATTTGGGAAGGGCTTCATCGTATAAGCCGTTAAAACCGAAGTCATTTGTTCATTTCTGTCTGAAATAGTTTGGGGTTTGTGTGGCTCAGGAAGAGAGGAAAGATTTGCAATCTATAGTTTTCTGAAATGAACAGAGAAAAATGAAAATCAATTAAGATAATTTTTTCAGCTTTCTTGCATTCACATCTCTAGTGTTTTAAACAAGTTTTCCCCCTGCAATGTCTAAATTGACAGATTCAAAACCTCCCATTAAAAGTCAGAAGAAATGTCAAGAAAATATATTGGTTTCTATAGAGGATTGGGGGTAAACCACTTTTTCTTATGCTATGACTAAAATTAATCTTAAATATTTTATGGGATAAAAAAATCCCAACAGAGTTGAAAGTAACAGTAATAAGAAAGGCCCTGCTGAAGCTCCAGTGGGCTCATTCAGGAGCTGAGGAGAGAGGACTTTTTAATATATCTAAAATTTTCAAATAATGGGAAGAGTTTTAAAACTAGAAAGTGAAACTCCAGTGCTCCCAGGCTTGAAGATTTCCATCCTTTTACCTGGGAGCCTCTGGCCACTGCTGCTGGCTCCTAAACACCCACAGCACTGGGAACCACAGCATTTTACAGGCCCATTAGACAAATTGCTTCTCCCTGAATAGTTAATGAAACATAGCTCTGCACAATCCTCTAATTTCACATATGGCAAAGAGAATGGAAACCGCCAGCAAGTTTCAAAGATTCTGTTTTAAAATGTCATCTTTTGATATGCAAATACTAGGCCAGAAATAATACCACTTCTGCCACTAATGCTCTAGTCTTAAAACTTAAGGAAAAGAAGAATCAAATCAATAAACATCTTCAATTTCTACTCCTTCTGTCAAGTTTCTTTTAAAACAATATGAAGCTAAAATCCCATAGTTAAATACACCAGGCCAACATATTGCTTCAGTTACGGTCATATATCCTCTTTCAACTTGGTATCTGGTATCTTGTCTCCAGTATACAATTTTCCACCCTTGGGAATGGACCTGTGCATAATAAACAAGAAAATGGAGTTGTTCTCTTAAGACAGCTGTCATCTAACGCAAGAAGTGGTGATCAAATGATCCTAAGTTGCACTTAAGCAGATCAAATTCAGGAAAAAGTTTTTTTGGTTTGCCTTTTTTTTTTTTTTTTCCGCATATGTCACCTAAGAGGGGCAGTTCCTCCTGCCTGCTGTTCCCAAAAGAATTAGTTCCTAAAATGCAAGTTCTAACAAATGTCCTTCTCCAGCAAGGCCTGACTCCACCCCAGCAGGCACTAACTCCCATGGCCTAGACAAAAGGAGACTAGGTAGTTTAAATCAGTTGTTATAGGCAGTGCAATCTGGATAAACAGGAGATTCGTATTTAGACTTGGCAGGCAAATCAGAGGGAGAGGCCTCTCCATTTTGCAGGGATCTGGAAAAAGTGAAAAGCCTATGGAAGATTAATAAAACTTTTTTGGCATACCATCTGGAAGCCTCAGCAGTTTCTGATTTTGGAAAGAATGCATTCTGCTTTTAACTTACACAATGCCTCATCCCTGCCTTTCATGTACTCCAGACCAAGGAGCCTTTTTACAACCAGGCCCAAAATCAATACATGTTATTCTGTCTCACCTAGTTATGTGCTCTTTGAAAACAAACTGAGACAGCTCACAACTTAACTAAACATCACACAATGGCTCAGCTGCTTCTGCCTCCAGGAAGTACAACTACAACACAGGCAAGACCTACAGCCTTTGGAAAGGTTGTGGAGCTCTGGAAATGAATGGAGGAGGGAAAAATACAAAGGGAAGAAAGCTCTTCTTATTCGTCTCTCGGGGACATAACCTGCAATATGAGAGCTTTCACCTATGGTATCAACCAGTCTGTGCTTCAATCCAGCTGAGTACTTAACTCATACTTCACTTTAAGCCTTTGAATAGGCTGAATTCCTCCTGGTTTTGAATAGAAATCATAGCTATTTAGTTATGAATGCCTGACCAGATCAAGGCCCAAGTTACTTGGATGATGAGGTTTATTGCCAGACTGTATTAAGAACAGGAGCAAAGGTTATACAGTTTCTTGCTCCGTAGATGGAAAAAGGATGTAAAAGAGAGATGAATGCACAAAATATTCCTTAAACATAAAGCCCACAAATGGCACTGCCTCCTAACAAACCTTGACACTGTAGTAACTGCTATGCAGACTGCCTTGTGGCTTTAATACAATCAGAGCATGCTTTAAGAACTTCATTCTCATTAGAATTAAATAAAGAAGAAACCTGGATGAGAACAGCTCATGTGCCAGAGCCCCACAATGACCATCTGATCCAGGACAAATGGCACACTCCTCCATGAACCCAGATGCTCCTATGCTCTGGTTTAAATCTGAAAACAGGTTTTTCACCAGCTCAATTTACATGAAGAGTTCAAAAGGCTTATTTTTCATTCCAGCAAAGAATTAACACAAATGTCAGAAGATGCCAGGGAACAGACTGTCACCCTCCAACTGCTTCCCTCCCTTCAGACACTTGGAGGATATTGTACTTCGCATATCGCCATTTAATCCCATGTTCTGGTGTAGGTTTTTTAATATGTACTTGCTGTATCTGTACAGAATCTGGAAATGCAGAGTAGCCTACCAGACAGAGCTTTGGCTAGGGATTTAGGAGACCTGTGAGCTGTTAAAAGCTGTTAAGAAGGCTGCAGTAAGTCACTTCCTCAATCTCTGCTTCAAGCTCTATGTTTTGGCAGCGTAATATCGACATGCTTTGAAATTGGAGGATGAAAAATCTCTCAGACTTTAAAACACAGCAGAAAGCATAAACACACACAAAATGCACTCTTGCTGGAAAGGAAAGATACAAGCAGTCCATAGAGAACCATCAAGAAGTCAGTCTGTTTCTAACAACCACAACGCACAACTTAGCTCATCCATCATTTCTGAAGGCACACCAGCTCCAGCCAGGAGCATTGCTCTGGCTGGCAGGACACCCCACGAGCTTGCTTTAGGCTAACCACTTCAGAAGCTGAAGGGAGTCTCTCACCAGTAGTGGTGAACTTCAGCATGGGCTGTAAAACTCACCTGGAAAACTCCAGGTTTTCATTGCCAAGACCACTGTGCTGCTCTTGGTGGGTTAAAGTCAGCTCAGTTATCACCTGATTTCCATTTGCAATGCAGACAAACACTTACAGAAAAGGTGGTTCAGGTTCACTAACACTGAGTCAATCTGTGTTTTACCTGAGACCCCCCAATGACTAAATAGTCACAGCTGTGACACTAAGGACACTGCTCCAGAAGAATCTCCATTCTGGTCCATTGCACCATACAAAGGCTGAAATTTATCACAAGCTCTGTACTAAATGCTTTGCAGCTCAGAGGTACTCTTGCAGGGATAAAGGAACAGCATAAGTAGTTTACATTACAGTCTCCATGCCTCTGCCAACTGCTCCTGATGCAGGGCTCAGGGACTACAGCATGAAATATCCAACTGTGCTAGGTAGGCTTAAAGTCTGTTGAAAGGCAAGTGCCTTCACTAAACACTGCCTTCAATTAATTAGTAGAAAACACACCTTTAAACTGCTCAATATATCTGACATGAGCTTTCAGTCTCTACATTGTTAATTTACATTCAAAGCAAGCTTGGAGCGAAAGAAGATTCTGCCATCTGGCAGAAGTTAAAGCAATCCACAGTGGGAGTAGGTAGGTGCTGACATCCCAAAAAGACTGTCCCAATGAGTAACCTCAGCTGAGGTACAAAGTATGAGCAGGCCAGATACCAGGCTGCTTATTCCACCTCTGTAAGTGCCCAGAGGAGTAAAAGACAGCACACAGGAGCAGAGCAGGTAAACAGAGCCTTTCAGCCTTCTCAGTGTACTCCACTGGAAATCAGATGTGTGCTGGAAAGGGGAGGAAAACTCTTTGTTGGTGAGGTAGAGGCTGCCTGGTGTCAGTTCCAGCGACACATCAGGCTGCCTGTATGGATGTGTGGAGTTCATCCCCTCCCAGACAAATTCTGTATGTACTTGCTTTCCAAAACAGTCATACTGAAAGAAGAACATGCTGAATGAGTTAGACAGAAGACACTCCAAAATATTGTCTGTGTTTTCAAGAGCTGAGGAAGAAAAAATAGAGAAGCACTAATTAAAGGTTAGATTTTGAAGGCTCTAGAGAAGTGCCATGCCTATGAAACCCAGGCCCCTGTCCTTACACAAAACAAGGTCTGATGGCATTGCCCTCATGAATTACTTTTTATCTGATTCTTACCACAGCTTTGGCTAAAGAAAAACTCAAGTTCACTCACCTCTCTCTCATATCCAGGTATTGCACTGGAAAAGCTGTACATATCAGAAGCATCTCTCAAGACCACAAAAATAAACAAGATGAAGGAGCTTGGGCAGTCAGACATCCAGTTCCTCTTACAAAAAATGTTGGGTTGGCTCCCACTGACATAGGAGTTTGGTTCACACAGTTGGTAAAATTCTGGTTTATCATTTTGGGACTGTTTAAAGTCCATTAACAAAGGAGGAAATTTATCCCCTTTGGATTTTTCCTGGGCACCTAAGTCCCCTGGGTTCTTTCACTGCAGGGGAAGCTGATACACAGCAGCTTACTGACTTGCCAATAAGCGTATGTATGTACACCACATGCTTTACATTTTACATAATTTACATACATAAAAATCTTCTTTTCCCTCAACTTTACAGTACATCATGCACATGTTTTGTATTTGGGATGCATTGCAGGCTGTCGTGGAACAACACAAGCTGCACAGGCTGCACAGCTCACCTGCCAACACAACTTGCTGGAAAAATTCATATTTCTGTCTCTAGAGATGACTGATTTGATAAACCAAAGCAACAATCTAAAATCCTGCTCCATAAGGGCTTCCACACTAAAACCTGGATGATACTAACATATGCTTTGTGTGTAAAGTGTGACAGAGCTGTAGTCAGCAGAAACTGAAATTAGAAGTAAATGCTTTGGGGAACTTTTCCTGATGTGGTTGGAAAAGAATGTCTGGAGAAAGAGCACTGGGAGCATATTTATTCAGAGGTCAACAGCACAGCTCAGTTCACTGTTCAGCCTTATAATGCACAGAGAGAACAAAACTTTGCTGGCCAGAGAAGTAGTTTCTGCCTGTACATCTGGTTAGAATGTCATTGCTGTGGCCTTTTTGTTATTCATGACAGGTTTTAGAGGACTATTACACTGTTTTCTTTTTATTCAAATGATTCTGGTAGATGCTAAGTCTGCTCAGAGAGTGATGGTTGCTTTGAAAGTACTCAGAAAGCTATGCCCTTTCAAATATATCAAACCACTCCATAAATGTCCTTGTGAAGGATGAGGCAATTCTAGAGACTTTTACAAACAATCCAAACAACATATTTAATAGTAACTGAAAAGGGCCTGAGCAATTTGATGACTTTCTTGTGTTTAATTCTAATAGTGTTTATAGCTGCATTGTAAGGGAAAGTAATTGACTCTTCAAAAGTTCAGCCTGGTTAGTTTGGACGTGATTATACACTGGTCAGGGAAACTCAGCCAACCCCATGGCACCTGTAACCTGTCTGCAAACACACAGACTGCTGTGTTTGCCAGCTCAGAGACAAGGAAAGGATGGTGGCTTTGAAGGAGTGCAAATTTAGCAGCTCAGCAGACCTAATAGACGGGCACTCAGTTTGGGCAGCTGCCCTTGTGACCCACGGACTTAGCAGCAAATGCTGTGCTGAGGGGTGAGTGCTTTCCCAGGAAGCCAAGTATTTCACTGCCTTTCTCCACATACTGAAGAGCCCCATGTCTCCTACAAGGAGAACCCTGAGGGAAATGTGATCATCTGACAGATATGTTACACCTTCAAGTAGTTCCCATCTGTAGGAAAGCTTTTGCTTAAGGAAAAGTTCTCCCTGGGGCTCTTCAGGCCTGACAGTTTCAATGTACTTTTCAGTGTTTCACTTAAAAATGATGTACAAGTGCCTTCATGGCAGGAAATTACATCTTAAAATAAAGAAATTAAACAAAAATCACCCGGCTCTGCCTTTTGATGGGTCTAAAATGAAGGACTTCCTGGGCAGTGCTGGATCTAGCTGCCCCAGCTCTGCCAGCAAACAGCCTCCTTCAGTGTGCCACCTCGGGATGCAAACAGCCATCCCCATTTGTCTCTGCCCAGGAGACAAACAGCTTGCCACATTTTCTGAAACAGGTAGAATGTGAACTCTAAATGCTATATCCTCTAAGGCTCCACAGCTGCATTTTAAGTAAAAAATTTAAGGAAGTTCCATGAGCAGATAAAAGTTGCAGTGGTACAAAGGGAAATGCTCACTGACTCTATTCAAAGCCTTCCTCAGATATGTCCTTATAAAGGCAACTGTGAATCCATTTTATTTCTCTATATATTCAGTCTGGACTTCCTTTTCCCCGCAGCCATTTGCTCTGTCCCACACACTGTGATGGATTAGGAGGAAGCATAGACATAGTGGAGATTTGGATACTTTTCCCACTCAGCTAAAGATGTAGAAAACCCCAGGAATAATAATTTGAGAATGACAGAAAGGAAGAAAATGACCTTGATTCTTTTTTTTTTCTTGTACTTGTGTGTAAGTAAAACTAATTCCATAACTTCTAACATCATTTGAGGAGAGGAAGGGAGGAAAAAAAGGAAGAAATTAACAAAAAGGGTTGAATGGTATGAAAATGAGTTCTGGCTCCTTCTAACCAGCAATGGGGCCAGAGTGACTGGAGGAAGCAATGGGAATATGAATTCCTGCACCATTTTAAATTGAAAAAAAAAGTTTTATTTATAGATTTTAAGCAATAGATAATTCTGATATTTTCTTCCTTTTGTCCTCCTGAACTGTCTCTCTGTACCTGCCATGTAGTCTCTTCTATAGCAGGTTTCTCTCCTCCTTCCCCTCCCTGCATTTGAAACTTTTAGGCCCCTTGCCATTTAAAGGAGGAAGCCTCTTGCTGCTCTCCCAGGCACTGCTTGGTCCCTGAATATTTAAATAGTCCTGCTCCTTTCATGAACTGTAAGACATCTACATCAAGGACTAAAGGATCTAAGCAATGACCCTGATATTTAGATCTGAAAAGTTGTTGATAGCCAAGTTCACCCTCAGCATAGTTTCCCTGAATTTGAAAGCCTCACACGTGGGATATGTTTGGTCCTCTGTGTTGAAGTTGCAGGGCTGATCTAGTGCTACATAATAAGCAAAGACATTTGAGGGAGTTCAGCATCTTTCAGGGCGAGGATTTTTAGATCTGTACCTTTGTTCCCAAAAGAGTTAAATGAATAATGAAATCTCCCTGCAGCGAGAACAGCTGAACTTAATTCAGAGGAAATTTCTCAAAGAGCTGCCTTGGTGCCTCGCAAAATGTGCCTGTCAAAAAGGGTTGCTCCTTCCCAGGTATTTGTTTTAGAAATTCTCTGCCTATACGATTCACAGAGTAGCTCAGGATAGATTTATGCTTAAAACAGGGTTGCATTTTGTATGTTTGGAAACGATGCTTTTCATTAGCATAAATGTGACAGCAATTTAAAGACCAAAATTCCATTTAACAAAATGAATTTCAAGCTAATAACTCTTCAGATAACCAAAATACAAACTTCTGAGGATCAGTACAATTTCTTTGAACAGTTTATTCTTTCTTCTCTGCAATAACAACCCTCAATTTAGACAGTAGTTGTAAGATTGTCCCTAGATCACATTTGGTGCTTCCATTCAAGTGTTTTTGACAAATGACAGAGCTCCCTGGATATCTGATTACACAGCCCATACCTCAGAAGAAAATTACATACTTTGCAATTTAGAGAGGACCCAGCTAAACCCTGGTGTCATTCCTTCCAATCACTAAATTGGCCTATTAGTGGAATTCTAACATATCTAGCTTAGGCAGAAATAACAATCCTTATCTTTGATAATCAACACAGTCTAGATGAATCCTTGACTGCTGCAGGCTGCAAGAATTACTGAAACTACCACCAAAATTTGTAAGATACTTGGATTTTTAGCTCTTTAAGAATTGCAGTGCACACGTGGACATTGCTTTAAAACACCACCAGCAAAAAGACTTTTACAACAGTGCAGCATTTTAATTAGACTTTTCAGACCCTAGAGAGGTTACCTAAATATGAGACATTTAATCTTGATGGTCTTGGTTGGTTGACTCAAAATCTAAGCAAGAAAGTAGGTGGGGAAATAGCAGAGCTGAATTTTGAACCCTTTCCTGGGTTCGTCCCTGGATTCGTTAAAGTTTCAGAGATGATTTCCAAGCTACTGTTTACTTTTGTGTTTTTGTCAGCCAATCCCCAGAAGGAAAACAAATTGGGTAGACTAGTTCCAAGCAGACTGCCAATGAAAAATTTAAGCACTACTATCTAAAGCAGAGTTTAAACAGAATTTTAAACTAAATCAAAATGTCAGAGTAAAGGACCATCACTGTAACAAGCTCTGCTGCATTGCACTTTACCTAAGATATTGCAAAGGAACTTCCTCCTTCCTGAATTTGAGAAGCTGCAATTCAAACCTTAACTCCTTTGTGCAGTGGCTGATGCAAACCTTAACTCCTTTGTGCAGTGGCTGCTATGAGTGGCCCATGGAGCACAGAAAAGCAGCACCACTGCCCACAAATGTCTCTTCAGCACAAAACTGAGGCAGAGGAAATGGATTTGTTTAAGAAGAAAAGGCAGGGGAAGCCTCAGATTTCACTGTATGTGGAAGTTGGCAGAGTGTCTGAGAAGAGTGCTTTCTTCTGCTTGTCAGTAGTTGCTATAAAACCTGGCATTTCAGGCCTGTGTCTGAGGTTTGTCTGCACGGGAAACTTCCCAGCAGTCACAATTACATTCTGCCAATTCTGCTATGCTATTCTGGTCTAACTCCTAGTATAAACACAGCACACTAAAGGAATTTTAGGTTGGGGTTTTTTTTCCCCAGGATAATTAACTCCTGTCTGCATTAATCCCTTTTATTCTGGAATACAGTTTCTAGAAGGAAAGGGAGAAAGGGGAGACAGTTTTGCTGCATGGACAGGTCTTTAAGAGTTAAAAAAACCTGTTTCAAAGGAACTTCTGCATTTGTACAGAGTGTCAGTGGCAGCTCTGTGAAAGCCAACAGCAGATAAAACAACTTGGAGAAAGCAGGCTGGGGGCAAGGGTTACTTCAGGTGTGGCTGTGAGAGCAAAAGGCAGTGATGTGAAAGCTCTGGATTCTTGCCATAAATCACTCCGTGGTGTTCCAGCTGAGTTGAAAACTAAAGAGAAAAGCTCTGGGCTTTACAGCACGCTCAACATTGTTTGTTTTGTCTGCCAAGTCTGTTCCTCTTCCCTCAATGGAGTGTTTGTGGTTTGGGAATGACTTTTTAGCCAGTTCTGTCTGTCTCTCTCTGAGGCCCCAAACTCACATTTCTGAAATGTCACCTAAGCTGGAAGTTTGTACTTGTGTTCTCCAGCCCTCAGCAAACATGAGAGTGTTTGTGCCTCAATATTTATGCCATTTCAGCAAGTACTTAGAGAATGAAAACATCAACTCTTCCATATAGGCGCAGAGATTCAGAAAACAACGTTCAATTTTGGAAACACAAACATACCAGGCAAAACAAGCCACTCAGCAATACTGAAGCCTCCCACTAATTGGAACCATTCCTTGCCTTGCTATTTATCAGCTGTGGATCCTGTGTCCTCTTGCACCGCCTGCAGTCAGCACCACTCAGCTCAGCTTCAAGTTTCTCCAGTCTCACAGTGCCAGGAATGGCAAAATTACCCAGACAACTTCCTGGAGTTCACTAACAGCCTTTGCCAGTGCCTTAGATATTGCAGTTACCTTGGCTTACAGGAGAAACGGGGGAGAACAGGGACCAAAGCCATTGCAATAGCTGTCATACTGGAAATCTCCAAGGGGTTGGGTGAGAGGTACCACAGACAGTGTATCAGTCCTTCTGCCAAACACAACCCTCAGCCAGGGACCCGATTTTACCCCACCAGGAAGGAGGCAGCAGCGGCACTGTGAGAGGAACAGAGCCTTACAAGGGTAAGGGCTGCACTAGGCTGTCCTGGTGAGGGGGAGGTTATGTTAATATCCTTTTAATGCATTTTTCTCTCAGTAATGCAGAAAAAAAACAACCTATAAAAGCCTTCAGCCACTACGATCCAAGTGTTCAGTTTCATGGTCTGGATGGAAGAATGAATGCAAATCTCATGACATGTCATCTTCCATACTGCCTATTCCCACTGCTTACACAGAATGGATGACTCTCAACAAGTATTTTGTAGGGAATACCAGTAAGACTCACCAGACAACAGACCCCAAATTCCAAAGATTTGTCAAAATTCTCTCCCTCTGCATCCCACTGAAGGGGAAGCAGTAAAAAGTCTTTAATCACCTAAACTGTACTAACTGATCCTTCTTGATGTGGCTTTTGATAATGCAAGTACAAGTACTTGTCAAAACATGGAGTATGAAACACCAGGAGTCAGAACAGTTCTTCGCAAAATTAAAGAAAATTTTCCATTAAACATGATCATCTGATTATTCCAAGTTTATTTTGAATACACTTTTCTTTAGGGAGAAGATTTAATCCAACATGAGACACACAATCCATGGAAAAGGGAAACCTTTGGGAAAGCAGTAGCAGATCTGCTTGGATCTCAGATCCTCTTGGTCTTTAATAACCCTCTAAAGGGCAAATTAAGTTATGCTTCCATGGTCCATTCCATCCAGGACCAACTGAGCCTGGAAAAGGAAAGTCATTGTTGCTATTGACTACTTAATTACACCTAATGGTCACCTAACCATTCAATTTTATCTGTACTTCTGCTGAGTACAATTAGTTACATTAAAAGCACTACTCTCTCCTCTGTCAGCTTTAAGGTTTGTGGACCTGCATACAAAGTGTTGTGATGTTCTTGTGAGGAATCCACAGGCACACTCTGTCCCTCTTCCAGTGACCAGCCTGACACAGCACTCAGTCTTTGGTCACATTTTAGCACTAATGTCACTGTTAAGACATAGACAACTTACCTAGCTGCTATTTTGTTCATATGGATTTGATTCATAAGTGCTTCATAAGCAATAATGAGATAAGGCTTTGAAACTCCTTGTGCAATAGCTAATAATAAGTAGTGCTGTTACCTGGCAGAGATGATGCTGAACACTGCCCAAGTTTAGGCTGTGCTTCAAGATAATCCACAGACCTGTAACTTTGTAATTCCTGTCTTTTAGCTTTTCTGATTTTATTTTCCTAAAACTTTCTACTGTAATAGCACAAGTCACTCTAACAGGTGAGATCAGCCTCAGAGAATAGGCTGTGGGGACAGTCTGGTGGAAGGGGAAGAACCTCTGGCTCTTCCATCAATCCAAAACAGCCTTCCCCATCCAGGGCCATCCTTCCAGGCCTTCCTTCAACAAGGCAGTTCATCTGTCACCTGCAGGATCTGCTAGTAATTTGTTTCTCAATTATTTCATACTTTGAGTAAATTATGAAATTAAAATTAATATTTTTTCCCATTTCACACTTTGCTTTATACTGGTTTTATGTATTGCTTGTCTTTTCCAGTTCCAATGGCTCAGCTCAGGGTCTGGGCTCCACCCCTGCCTTGTGCAGGAGGTTGCACAGGGGTGCAGACAAGGCTGCCATGGTGCAGCCACCCTGCAGTGGTCTCAGCTTCACAAGGACATGTGCATGGAAGTGCTGGCACACACAGAAAGTGCCTTCAGTGTGCACATCAGCCTGCATGTAGAAATATGCTTATCTGAGTTACAAGCAGGCCAAGCAAGCATGTCATACATAAAATGCTGCTTTTATGTGACCTGGATGGGAACTTAACCCTAGAGTGCTTAAAGTCTTCTGTTAACTCCCCTCTGCAGAGTGCATTTAATATTTGGAATATTCACTGATACCTCACTGCTTTGGAGAAACATTCTATATATAAAAGGTTTTTCCAACAACAGTGTTAGATGTACAGAGTCCAACTACAATTAATCTTTCCAAGACTGGCAACACCTTAGACCTTGCCCAGAGACTCAGTAACACCACCAGTTTGCACATTACTAATTTACTTCAGATTTCTGTGAGTGTGTGCAGCTATTAATCTGCTTTGTGTGCAGAGCTCTGTAAAACACTCTTGCTATAATCCTAAACAACTATGTTGGTAAGAAGGCAGCTGCTGTTAAAACTGCTCATTTTCCCTTCCCATCTAGATCCCCAGTCCTTACAGGCACCTCTAATGTTTCAGCAAAAACAGGATGACTGATGTTAACAAGCCCATCCACATGTGCACAGCTAAATATCCAGGTATAAATTGGCTGCAGGCAGGATACAGTGAGGTTTGGACTACACTTAAGTTCCAGTGAGCCAAAGGTTTGATACTCTTCACCTCACTGATGTAAATTCCCCTGTGAAGCCCTTGATTTTTAGCTCTCTTCAAATCAACAGAACTCTTCCCAGGATTTTCACTGGGCCCTGTATCAATAACGTAACATTTCACCAGTGCTAAAGTTATTTAACCTAGAAATTGATGGAAACTTGATAATTATTTAAGGTACAGTAACAGTTAGGTTTTAAAACCTGAGTAAAAAAATCACTCAGAGATCTCTAAAATTAGTTGTTATGCTTCACTGATGCTGTCACAAACCCAGGAAGCTTCTTCTCTTTCCTGTACTGCACCACACAGTAGGTTTCCAAACAATCTATATTTATTTATTTATTTGGTCTTTTTCTATAAGAAAACCAACAAATTATTCTAATAATTAAATTAGATGTCACCTGCTCTTTGAATGAGGAGTAAAGACTGAGTTCTGTCTAGTCGGCGGCATAAACTCAATCAAGTATTAATAGCTGAATTACTTCCAGCAATAAGATACTAAGGCCAAGCAAAATGTCCAAGGTCACTTCACTCCAGATGGTACACTAATATATTTACAGGACTGATGCCTCCTGGCATTTTCAATTTCTTATGCTGGGTTGTTTTTGGAACCAATCAAATTGAGGAGCTGGCAGCTGCAATTTGCCCACAAAATGAAATTTAAAGGATTATAACTCCAGTTTTAAGCAGTGATTTGACTGTATTGATGTGCAGCCACTATTCCCAGCTCTTGATTTTCACTGAATGATGACCACAACATATCATAAATTCAATCAGGACAACACAGACTGGTTATCCATAGAGATTTTTTTTCATGTTCACAGCCATTGATTTAAGGCTCAGCTATCAGAGCCAACAATCAGGAAGATAACAAAAGGACCCTACATGAAATAACTGCTTCTGATGTGGGTGCCTGAAGTGCTCTGCATTCCCCCACACGAGGGAAATGTTAAATGGCAGGGCTTCTTCATCTGGGCAATTCGGCTCAAGCAGTACATGTACACACATGATTATACCTATGGATGTTGCTGCCTGCAGGTGTGGGAAGTGTAAACACAAACCTCCAGCTGTATACCAACAGTTTTGCACTTGTGCACAAGCAAACACACTCTTTTCTAACTGCTATGCCAGAATCCTAAGGGTCCTTAGCCAATACAGCCAAAAATTTCCTAGAAGCCTGTCAGCCAGAGGTCACAGCGCTCCGCTGTGCATCCTGCAGCCAAAGACTACCTACAACCACAGCACATTCTGGGAAAGAGCAGGCACTTGTCCCAGCTGCAGCTTGGGTGGCCTGCTCAGGTTAAAGATGACTTCTGTAGCACAAATTGCTCTGAGGGGCTCTAAGGTATCCTATCCTATAGGATAATATTATGAGCTATCAGGAAGGGAAAAAATGCCCAGTAGATTACTCAACAAAATAAAGCAAAGACTTCCAGCTCTGTAAAACAAAACAATGCCCAGAGCTGGGTGTTGAAAGGCACATCTCTGCTTTATTACACAGGCTGAGCAGTGTAGCCTGATTTTTATATAGATATGTAAAATAGTGTGTGTATATATATATATATTTAAATGTATGCCACTGTAAAATTTTAGGCAGAAAAAGCACAGTTCTCTACTTATTCCTAGGGTTCCTTAGGTATCAAATCCTGAAGGTTGCTTGTCTTTAAGCACCTAATTCTTTGGGTCTTCAGTTTGTGGCCTCAGTTGTTCATATGGCATGGGAAGGCAGCAACAGGCTCTGGCAACTTGACTACAGAAGTAAGAGAGTCAGAGCAAGAACTTGGCTCTGTGCTGTCACATCCTGTCCCAACAGGCACCTGAAGCCTCCACTGATGACCTCTTCCAAGGAGTGCTGTGCTTGGGGAAATTCTCAGTCCTTCCACAAGTTTCTTAACCACACTGGGGAAGCAAGACAGCATATTCCTTCAAGGCAAATTTCCTTTACCCACAGGCATCTTTCACTGCAACTGTCCTGAAATGCCATCAAGCTCTTCCAAAAGATTTACCAGCAAACCAGATACAATGCAATTTAAAACTGCCGCTTCCTCCATGCTCTTCTATATGGGTTTTGTACTAAAACATGGACATTTAATATAGTCTCCTTCCTATCCATCCTTCTAGCATTACTATAAATACACGTTTTTCCACATTTGGCTTTAGTCCATGCCACTGTGTGTCTTACCTCTCAGCCTTATGCTTCTGCTCTCCATCAGTTCCACCTTAAAACTTTTATCACTAACAAAGAGTGTGTCTTACCTCTCAGCCTTATGCTTTTGCTCTCCATCAGTTCCACCTTAAAAGTTTTATCACTAACAAAGTTGTGCTCAAAGTTGGTTTTCCCTTTAAATTTTTTATCTTGATGAAACACTTAACTATTTCAGTATGATATTGATGATCTAAATACTCCAACCTTCATAAACAAGTTAACAAGAGTGTTCTATTTATACTTCTATGTATGTATACAAAAAATGAACTGAGAGTTAAAAACTTTTAAAGTTTTTGTCACATTAAATATACAGTAGCTCCTGAGCATCTACAGAAGATTTTTAAAAAAAGGAGGGGTGGGGAGAAAAAGAAAATGGGGAAAAATAATTTAAAAAAATCTTTAAAAAGACGTGTTCTCAAGGTACTGGTGAGATCAGGTGTATACATATATATATATACACACACACGTGGATAGAGCAGGTGCAAAGAGAATGGAGGCATCAAGGTTTAGTCATCTGATTACCTTCAGACAGTAAGTGCTCACACTCTGAGGAGAAAAATACCAGTAATTATTCAATTGGACTTGTAGTTTTGGACAGAAAATGAAGCACACAATGAATCTTAAATTATTTAACTGAGAAATAGTTCCCATACAAACAGAAACTAAGCCTTCAGTAGTGATGTCTCTCCTATTTCTTGCTTCCCAAGCAGGAAAAGGAAAGCAAAGATCAGAGCAGCTACCAAAACCTGATGACTCCAAACATTTCACAGTATATGAGTCCTGCTGTGAGAAATCTCTCTAACCTGACATCAGGAAGAGCACATGCTGTACAGGACTGAAGATAAACTGTTTGGTTTTGCCTCACAACCTGACCCAGGCAGTGCCTTGTGCACCCACACAAGAGCCATGGTGGTTTAGGCAGGGAAGGTGCATGAGGCAGCACTGACATGATTGTTGGTGCACCCACAGCTCTGGTCACTCTGTGCCTACTGCTCTGCTCACATTGTGCCCACAGCTCTGGTCATATTGTGCTCATTGATCTGGTCACAGTACACCCACAGCTCTGATCACAGTGTGCCCACAGCTCTGGCCACACTGTGCCTACTGCTCTGGTCACAGTGTGTCCACAGCTATAGTCACAGTGTGTCCACAGCTCTAGGCACAGTGTGCAAATAGCTTTGGTCACTTTGTGCCCACTACACTGGTCACTGTATGCCCACTGCTTTGGTTACATTGTGCCCACTGCTCTGGTCATTCTTTACCCACTGCCCTGGCCACTCAGTACTCACTGCTCTGATCACAGTGTTCCCACAGGTCTGGTGACATTGTGCCTACTGCTCTGGTCACAGTGTGCACACAGCTCTGGTCATATTTTGCCAACTATACTGGTCACTGTGCTCCCACAGGTCTGGTGACACTGTGCCCTTAGGTCTGGTCATATTGCACCCACTACACTGGTCACTCTGTGCTCACTGCTGTGGTCACACTGTGCTCCCTGCTGGTCACTCTCTGCTCAGTCCTCTGGGCACTCTGCACTCCCAGTGACACCTGCCTGAGCTGAGCGGGCAGGACCCTCTGGCACTCTAAATAACTTGCTCACTGCTATGTTATTTTTTCGCCTGTGGCGAGAGCAACAGGCACATCAAAGCAGGTAACATCTCTCTTTCAGAGCAGAGTTACAAAACAAACAATTCGGAAATGGTTATGTTCTCGGAGATTAAAAAAATCCTGGATGACAAATTAATTCCTCAAAGTGATAAAGTGACATGTTTTCACAATTTCTTTGTAGTGAAGATCAGGAGGCACAAACCTGACAAGGCTTGAGCATCAGCAGCACTTATATCAGCCTATGATATGTCTTGGCCCATTTGTATAAATGGCTGTCATAGAAACACTGTTTCAGAATGCAGAAGGCCATAATTCAGCTCTCTTCCCCTCACAACTGCAGCACCCCTAGTTCCCAAATTCAGTTTGAAAGTGAAATATAATCTGCAGCTATTCCGAGGAGAAGGCATTGATTACATTTGTAATGCCTGAAACACAGCACTCATTTAAGAATTCAAATGCTTTCATCAAGGAGTTGTAACATTGAGCTTCAATTTTCCCTGTGTTAAAAAATAAAAAGCTGTATTACCCAGGGGTGAGCGGACACAGGGATTTTAGTAAGATTTGAGGTATCCATCTAACTCACACTTCTGCAGCTGAATTAACATAAGGATGCATGTGAGATGCATCACTGCATGGAACAGACTTAACCATCTCCAAGAACAGGAACAGCTGAGGAATAACAACTGGAAAAGATGAGGATGGGAATGTTTCTTTCCAAACAAGGATGGGGCACCAGGCATTCAAACAGGGAAATATTCTTGACCAACTTTATTCATGATAAGACATTTCTGTTCAGACCTGTGGATAATCCACAAATTTCCAGTGACAAAGTGGAAATGTCCAAATCAACTTTGCTAGATCTGTCAAAAGCCTGAAAGGTCTATCAGCCTACCCTTCTCACCACAGGATCTGAGCAGTCACATCCAGAACATTTTAAATCACCATTCATTTGTGGGGAAAGTACTCATGTCCTTCTGCACAAAATTAACATGGTTCAGAGCAAAGGATGAAGGTCAGGATAAACTATTTAAACTAGGACTGAAGGGGGAAGGGCTTGAAACCAAGCTTTCTAGAGATGAGACTGAGGGAAGCCCGAGTTAGGAGTTAAATCATCATCCCAGCTGAAGTGCATGTGCACTAATGCACGCAGTATGGGGAGCAAACACGAGGAGCTGGAGGCCATAGTGCAGCAGGAAACCATCACAGAAACGTGGTGGGATGACTCGCATGACTGGAGTGCTGCCATGGATGGTTACAAGCTCTTCAGAAGGGATAGGCAAGGTAGGAGGGGTGGCTCTATATGTCAGAGAGTCTCTTGACTCTATTAAGCTTGAGGTCAGTAACAACAAGGTTACTGTGGATCAGAATCAGGGGGAAGGCCAACAAGGCTGACATCTTGGTGGGAGTCTGTTACAGACGACCCAATCACGACAATGAGGGTGATGATTTACTCTAC
>NW_008667520.1:20724-22104 GCF_000695815.1 Acanthisitta chloris | reverse complement strand
GAGCACCCTGGGGACACACCATGCCCAGGGCTTGTCCTCTTTCAGAGCTCGAGCCAGTCGGACCTGGAGCAGAGCACCCTAGAGCCCAACAGCCTCCCTGAGTCCCTGGGTGAGTGGCCACCCTGGTTCACCTCTCACAGGCACTGTGTGCCCCCAGGACCCCCAGCCCCCCTCCGGGACACTCAGTGACAATCTCCTGCTCACACACAGATGAGCCAAGCCCGGGGCCAAGGCAAGAGGAGGAGAAGGAGGATGAGAAGGCAGCACTAACTCCCAGCAGCAGCAGCAGCAGCCAACGTCCCTTGGCAGGGACACGTGGTCTCTGGGGTGGGTCGGGGGGCTCAGGGAGGGGATGCTGCTGGGGTTTATGCCCTGGCAGAGCTGACCATGGGCTCTCAGTGGCACTGACACTGCCTTGTCCTGGCAGAGGGACCCCACACTGCGCTCTGGTCTCGGGTGACTGCCCAGCTGAACCCTCTCCACACCATCATCGTCATCTACCTGCTGCTGTGAGTGCCCGGGACCTGCTCCCACCCCTCAGGGCTGCAGGCCACCCCCCCTGGCCTCATCCCCACCTCTGCAGGGTGGCACTGCCAGCCCGGGGGTCCCCAGTGCCCCTTGGGCACACACAGGGAGCTGTGGCACTGCCACCCCCGGCTGTGCCCCCTGACACTGGGCTGTCCCCCAGCATGGTGGCCCTGCTGCTGTCCTCGGGGTACATCGGGCTGCGCATCGCCGAGCTGGAGCAGCAGTTGTTTTTTGGAGTTCGTGGGGGCTTGGCCAGACCCCAACCTGTCACAGCAGTGAGTGGGGAGGATTGTGAGGGACCCCCTGACCCCAGCAGAGACCCCACTCACCCTGCCTCCCCCTGCCAGGTACAAGAGGACATGATGCCAGCGAGGACACAGCCATCACCAGGACAACTGCCCAGGGCTGGGAGAGCTCAGGGGCCGCTCTGAGCTCACCCTCCACCTCTTGGGGGGCTCCATCACCACGTGCCTTCCAGCCCCCCACTATGCCTGGGGAGCCCACGGGGGCTGGGGAGGCTCCACTTGCTCCCCCTGTGTCTCCCCACCCTGAGCAGCAGCAGGAGGGCCCCAGGCAGCTCTCAGGGGGACAAGGAGCACTGCACAGAGGGGGCCTGGGGGCAGCACACCACCCCCCAGGCCTCCCCAGCTAGGGGGACAAGCAGAGGGGCCCAGCCCTGGCGAGGCAGGGGCAAAGAGAAGCGACTATTTTATTAATAAAGATGCATAAAATCTTTGTTATTGATTATCTGCTGGGCCAGAAGCCGCAGGACAAGCACCAACCAGGCCCCATACCTACTCCACCCCCTGTTCCCCAGAACACAGCAGGACAGGGGCTGTGACCGGTGGGGGG
>NW_008667520.1:20095-20532 GCF_000695815.1 Acanthisitta chloris | reverse complement strand
AACCAGCAGAATCCCCTTGGGGGGCTCTGTCTGCAGGGGACAACGAGGGGGCAGAGGGGAAGGGGTAGTGGGGGGCAGCAGGGAGCTCCAGGGGCAGCCAGCCAGGCCTTGGCCCTTCCCCTGCTCCTGCCTCGGGGCTCACCTGCCAGAGAAAGGGGCTCCAGCAGGTGCAGAGTCCCAGGTACAATGTCCCAGGGACATTGGGGTCCCACCAGGTCCCTCCCCACGGGCACTGGGAGCAGAGCTGGGGGGCACAGCATGACCTGAACCCTCCAGCAGGATCCACCCAGCTCCAAGCTCTGGAGCTCAATCCCATTCTGGGCCTGTCGAGGGGCCCTGGGGCTTCCTCCACCCACCAAGGTGGGGAAACTGAGGCACTGCCAGCTCTTTGTGCCCTCTCTTCTCCTCACCCTTCCCTGGGCCATCCCTCCCCACAC
>NW_008667520.1:14271-19963 GCF_000695815.1 Acanthisitta chloris | reverse complement strand
CCCCTGCAGCAGCTCCCCAGGCTGGAGCAGGGGCTGTGGGGGCACAGGCCTGTGTCCCACTGGAGAGGTGTCCCCAGTGCCTGGGGAGGGGGTGTCCTCCCCACCCCTGTCTTGAGGGGCTCAGCCACCTCCTGGCAGCTGCCCCATGCTGAGGGGGCCCGTGGGGGGCTGTGCCAGAGCAGGGGGCCCTCTGTGCCCACCAAGGGGACTGGGCAGGGCAGGGAGGGAATGGCTGTGCCTCTCCCCTTTCCCAGCAGCAGGAAAGCAAACAGGAGCAGGCAGGAGGGAGCAATAAAGCACAGGTGAGTGCTGTGCTGAGGAAGTTGGGGCCTGCAGAGCTGGGGGGGGGAAGGAGTTGTGAAGTGGAATGACCAAGCCCAATGGCAATAAATTCACAACCTGTTTAATGCCAGTTCCGTTGCTTTACATGGAAAGGTTACAGAACACTCCACGGTTGGTTGTCACCACATGACACTTGGGATACAGCAATGCCACGAGGCCACAGACTGTCACACAGCTCAGCTCTGGAAGGGTCCTGTGCCCAGGTCAGTGCTCACACTGTCACCTCAGCTCTGCCCCTGTCCCTGCTGAATCCTCAGAGAGTGTCACTGTCACCTGGAGACATTAACACACACCTGGGAGATCCATCCTGCCCTGGGAGCACAGAGTGGGTCGGGGAAAGGGCTGTGCCAGGCCCTGACAGCCAGGGCAGGCTGAGCAGCTTGTTCTCGCTGTGCTCTGTGACCAGAACAGCTCTGGCCTGGGAATCACCAGCCCTCCCTGCTAAGTGCCATGAGAGAAGCCACCGGGAGCCAAACTGCTCCCAAGGCAGCAGGAAGTGAGATGTAGAAGCAAGAAGTGGTTTGGGGAAAGTCCCAGGCGAGAGAGGACAGTGGGGGCAGTGATGAGGGGGCTATCCCCTCCCTGCATCATCCTGAGGAGCAGCTGGAAGTGCTGGGCAGTGGCTGCAGTGCCCTCCTGGCACTGCTCCCCCCACAGTGGCTCCTGGGGGTCCCTGGGGCAAGCTCCCACGTCTTAGTGGGAGAGGCAAACCCATCCCAGCAGCACCACACTCCCCGTGCCCTGGCTGCTCCCTCCTGCTCCAGCTTGGGCACAGACCAGGCTCAGCCCTCCTGTGTGCCCATACCCACCTACTCCTTCCCAGAGGAGGCAGCAGCACGTCCTGGGGAGCTGCATGGTGGGATTTAGTGGGAGGCAATCCACAAGAGACAGGAAAATCCCCAGCACAGCCACCTCTGTGCACAGCCCTGTGCCCAGGTGATGACACCTGTGACAGACAACCCCTTGCTGCAGGTGGTCCTTCCCTCAAACCCACTCCCCAGCTCAGTGTCTGATTCAAATCAAGCCCTCCTGGATGCTCCGGGGTGCCTTGGGGTGCTCCCAACCCCCAGTGACGTGCACCACTACCTGTGAACAGAACAAGTAACAAGAGGGAGGCCACGGGGTGACCTCAAACCACATCCCACAACCAGAGCTACACTAAAGCAGTTGTGTTCAAACTGTGCTCTAAAAATTCCACGGCAGTTTCAGTTTGGTGGCAAGTGAGATTGTGAGATGCCCAAGTGACTCGTGGGCCTGGGAGAGGCAGAGCTGGGAGCAGGGAGCTCCTGCCCAGTGCCTCCCAGTCCCTGTGACACAGGGGAGCACCCAGAGCCTCATGCAGGCACTGGTGTGATGGCACGTGTGGTCAAGGCTGTGGTGAAGAGGCTCTGCCAACACATCCCTAAGGATCCTGGCGGTGTTGGGGTGGATACTTAAATTCCTATGCCTGGTTTTAGGGAAAGGAGGGAGGAAGCCCAACAGAGAAAGAGAGAGAAAAGCATTACCTCTGCAATCTACAGGTCTATGTACAAAGGCAGGGAATTCCACCCAGGGGCAGGAAGCAGTGCTGGGAGAGGGCAGGAGGCAGGGCCTGGGCAGGGCAGGCACAGGGAGAGGAGCAGCTGTGCAGCCTCACAGCTGCTCTTCCATTCAAAGCACCACACACACACAGGAGCACTGGGGTCACACCCCCAGGCTCCACCACCACAAACCACACCACAAACCCACCGGCAGGGCCCCGGCTGGGGCCTGGAGGGCAAAACCAGCAACACTTCAGCCCTGCCTTAGCACAATCTGCTTCCCAGGCAGAGGAGGTTCTGCTCACCCCAAAAATCAGCTCCTCAGTTGTTCTGGTTCTCAACCACATCCCAAGCACTTCTGGCCTTGGGGAGACTCCAGAGCAATGCCCTGGGGATGCTCCACATGCACAGGGGGGTTGGGTGGATTTGTTTTTTTCTCCAGTCCTTGTTTCTCCTCTCTGGTAACTCACAGGATCAGCCCAGAACATGCAACAGAACTTCCCAAATCTGCTCCCTTGGAGGTGAAGCTTTTTTAAGTCTCCTCCAAAGTTTAGAGCCCCAAAATACATTTGTTTGGAGGCAGCTGTCAAGCAGGCCAAGAAATCAAGCTGTGTGATGGGAATGATCACGTCAAGTACTACAGTACCTATCTGGGGGGGAAACGAAGGAACAAAATAAAAGAAAAGAGGCAGTTGTCCAGTCTCTCCCTGGAATGGGGACGTCAGGCTGTGAAGAAAGCCCTTGGGCAGGCAGGCAGTCCATGCCCAGCCTGGAGGGGTGGTGCTGGCTCCTGCCTCCAGAGGTGTCACGGGAGGGCTCAGGGCCCCACAGCAGCAAGGATACACTCCTCTCTCCCAGGGGGACAGTGGGGATGGCCTCAGTGGTCCATGTCACACCAGTCCTCCCTGGTACAAACCAGAGGGCTGGAGCATTGCTGGGTCAACACTTCTCCTGTGCCCGTATCCCTTTATGAATGATGAATCCAGAAACCTTTGGCAGTTCCCTCCCTTTCCCACCCCATCCCAAATCCTGCCCAGCATGGCTCACAAGCACATATTTAATGAGCTTCTCCAGTCCCACAGCACTCCCTCCCCTCGGCAGGAGCAGCTCCATGCGGGCCGAGGGAGTGGTCTGATCCTGGAATGTCAGGCTGGATGTTCCCGGGGCACGGCAGGGGGGGGGTTATCGTATCCTGGTGAAGAGGTTGAGCACAGATACAGACTCCTGAGGAGACAAAGCAAGGGATGAGGGCTCCACAGCTGATACTCCACGTGCTTTTGGCTTGGTTTGTTTTTAATCTGGTCAGGTTATCTGGAGCTCAGGGCATATTCCGAGCTCACCAACCAAAGTCCAACACCATAAATATTCCCAGGGTTTTTTTCCAGCTGATAACAAGGAGCACAGGGCAGTGTGCTGTTCCCACAGCCGCGCAGGCAGCTGTGTCCCAGAGCAGGCAGGGACTGAGGGACCTCCAGCAGCAGTGCCAGATCCCCCCAGTCCCTTCCTTCAGATCCCTCGGCCCACACAGGCTCTGGGAGCTCAGGGCACAACCTGCCTGTGGTGAGGGAGAGCTCTCACTGCCCATCCCAGATCCCCCTACCAGCCAAGCACTTCTGTAAGGAGCCAGAGGACAGAGAATCATGGAATGGTTTGGGTCGGAAGGACCTTAAAGCTCATCTATCCCACCCCTGCCATGGGCCAGGACACCTCCCACCGGCTCAGGGTGCTCCAAGCCCCATCCAGCCTGGTCTGGAACACTCTCAGGGATGGAGCAGCCACAGCTGCTCTGAGAAATCTATTCAAGCCCCTAAGCACCATCACAGGGAAGGATTCCTTCCCAATACCCCATCTACCCTGCCCCCGTGGGAAGCCATTCCCTGTGTCCTGTCCCTCCATCCCTTGTCCCAAGTCCCTGTGCAGCTCTCTGGGAGCCCCTTGAGGCCCTGGAAGGGGCACTAAGGTCTCCCCCAGGCTGCACATCCCCAGCTCTGAGCCTGCTGTCACCCCTCAGCACTCAGCAGCACTGCAGCAGGGCAATGGTGAGCTCCCTCTGACCAGTCTGGAGAGGGACATTGTGCCACACTGCCCGGGGCACACAGTGACCTTTCACTTCATCCGATCACAAAGCTAAACCTCCACAAAGCTTAACCCTTCAGTGCCCTCAGCCCTTGATCTGCAGGACACGGGGAAGGGAGCAGAGGGAAGGGAGCAGAGCCAAGGTGGCTCAAGCTCCCCCCGTGCCATGGCCTTACCTTGGTTGAGCGAGTTTTGCTGAAGACGTTCCAGAAACGTAAGGTTTCATCTCCAGCTCCTGTGACAATGGCCTCACCATCAGGGGACATCGCCTAGGGCCAAGAGAACAACCTTTAGCACCTCTCACATCTTTGAGGTTGAAAACAAACCTTCATGAGAAGTCAGAAGAGAGATTTCAATTCCTACTTGACTAGCAGTGAGAAACCAAACAGCTTTCAGGTGCTCACTGAGTGCAACTTGGGCACTTGCTCCTGCTGCAGCTGTGAAACACTCAGGGAACTGCCATGGAAAGGATGCTTGGGTTAGGAAATCCAAGCCATGTGTAACTGAGGCTATTCCTCCTGGGATTATCAACATGCCTTAAGGCTGGAAGTGTGATAGGGCAGGATTTGCTGGCTGGATGAGGCACTTCCATTGGAATCTCCCTCTGTTGTGAACTGTGGAAAGCCACACGTGCCCAACAGAGCAGGTGGGAGATGGATGGGGATTACCTGCACCAGGAGGGCTGAAAGCAGCAAATTCTTCTTCCGCTGACAGTCACCAGTGACAAGGTGGGAAAATCTTCAGGGGACAAGGAGAGATCATTGTATGCCATAGAATCACAGAATGCCAGGATGGTTTGGGTTGGAAGGACCTTAAAGGTCATTTCATCCATTCCCTGTGTCCTGTCACTCCAGGCCCTTGTCTCAAGTCCCTCTGCAGCTCTCTTGGAGCTCCTTTAGGCACTGGAAGGGGCTCTAAGTTCTCTCTGGAGCCTTCTCTTCCCCAGGCTCAGCAAAGCTGTCTCAGAAGAACACTCAGACCTTTCCTCAGGAGATCTTGGCAGCCTTTGCTAGTATTACCTAACCCTCACATTTCCACAGCAGCAAATCAAATGTCCCTTGCAGGCACAAAAAGCAGACACAGCACTCTCCACTGCTCAGTCACACCTGCACCCAGCCCACAGGCAGCTCAGGGTGCCCCTGGCACTGCCCTGCAGGTCCCACGTGCCCACGGCTGCCACCGGGAAGCAGCTGCAGAGCTGTGGACATCACTTACCAGGTACAGGACTCGGTAGGAATGTCCTGTGAGCTTTGCTACTTGAGTTAAGGAGGGGTATTTCCACACCAGGATCTGGTTCTGGGAGTATCCATGAGTGCTCACCTAAGAGTGGAGAGGAAAACGTGTATCATGGAATTGTTGCATGAGTGCTCACCTAAGAGTGGAGAGGGAAACGTGTATCATGGAATTGCTGAGGATGGAAAAGATCATCAAGATCTTCAAGATGATCATCAAGATCATCTAATCATCATTAAGATCATCAAGTCCAACTGTCAACCCATCACCACCACCATGTCCAGCCCTAACCACGTCCCCAGGTGCACATCCACAAGTTTTTGGACACTTCCAGGGATGGTGACTCCACCACTGCCCTAGGCAGCTGTGCCAATGCTTTACAACCCTTTCCATGAAGACATTTTCCATAATATCCAACCTGAACCTCCTCTGGTGCAACTTGAGGCTGTTTTCTCTCATCCTGTCCCTTGCTCCCTGGGAGCAGAGCCTGACCCCACCTGGCTGCACCTCCTGCCAGGGAG
>NW_008667520.1:656-13771 GCF_000695815.1 Acanthisitta chloris | reverse complement strand
CCCCCTGAGCCTCCTTTTCTCCAGGCTGAGCCCCCCCAGCTCCCTCAGAAGTTCTTCAGCCCCTTCTCCCTGTGCCACAGCCCCTTGCCCAGCTCCATTCCTTTCCCTGGACACCCTCCACCCCCTCAATGTCTGTCTTGTCCTGAGGAGCCTAGACCTGCCCCCCCTTGCCCAGCCCCATTCCTTTCCCTGGGCACCCTCCACCCCCTCAATGTCTGTCTTGTCCTGAGGAGCCTAGACCTGCCCCCAGGACTGGAGATGCCTCAGCAGTTCCAGGCAGAGCGGTCACTGCTCTGGGCCCACTGCCACGCAGTGCTGGTACAACCAGGTGCCAGTGCCCTCCTTGCCTGGCTGGGCACAGCTGGGGGTGCTGAGCAGCAGCTGTGGGAGGGAGGAACTCACCAGCTCGTTGGCGTGCTTGGACCAGGCGAGGTTGCAGACCTGGGAGCCGGTGTCGATGCACTGCAGGGGCTGTCCCGTCAGCGTGTTCCAGAAGCGGATGCAGCGGTCGGCCGTGCCCCCGCCCGAGGCCAGGAGCCCGTGCTGGTGTGGGGACCAGGCAATGGCTTTCACTGCTGCCAGGTGCTCTGTGTACTGCTGGACAGGGCTCAGGCTGGAGTGGTTCCAGACGAGGAGCTGGCAGAGAAGAGAGATGTGATCAGACTTGTGCTGCTGATATGGCCACAACACCCACAGGCTGTGATCACAGAATCACAGGGTGTTAAAGGGTTGGGATGGACCTCAGAGATCCTCCAGCCCCAACCCCTGCCCTGGGCAGGGACATGTCCCACCAGAGCAGGTTGCTCAAGGCTTCAGCCAACCTGGAATGAAACACTGCCAGGGTTGAATGGTGACTGGATTGAGTGATGAGACTGCACGTGGGCAACAAGGTGATGTCCACCAGCTCTGCCCAGGCAGGCACAGCTGCACTCTGTTGGAATTCACAGGATCATGGAATGATTTGGGTTGGGAGGGACCTTAAGTTCATCTCATTCCAATCCTTGCCATGGGCAGTGACACGGAGCCACACAGAATCTCCTGAGCTGGAAAGGACTCACAGGGATCATCAATCCAACTCCTGCCCAGGACACCCCAACACTGCACCCTGTGCCTGAGAGCATTGACCAAACACTCCTGGAGCTCTGTCAGCCTTGGGGCTGTGACCACTGCCCTGGGGAGCTGTTCAGTGCCCAAACACCTCTGGGGGAAGAACCTTTCCCTAATACCCACCTAAACCTGCCCTGACACTTTCCACTAGCCCAGGTTGCTTCAAGCCCTGTCCAGCCTGGATTTGAACATTTCCAGGAGTGGGGCAGTCACAACTGCTCTGGGCAACCTGTGCCAGTGCCACTCCCAGGCCAAGAGGCAGGTGGCAAAAAAAAGGACTGTCGTGGTTTAACCCCAGTCAGCAGCCAAGAACTACACAGCTGCTCACACACTCCCCCACCAACGGGATGGGGGAGCGAATCAGAAGGGTAAAAGCTACAAAAACTCATGGGTTGAGATAAAGACAGTTTAATAGAGAAAGCAAGAGCTGCACACACAAGCAAAGCAAAACAAGGAATTAATTAACTGGTTCCCACAGACAGGAGGTGTTCAGCCCTAAGGGCATGAAGCCAAAGACACTGTGGCACAGGACAGGACCTCAAGTCCTTCTGTTGTCTTTCTGGCTGCAGCACTCCAGAACATCTCCAGAAATCTGCTCAGATGATTGGGAGTTATTCTGAGCATGACGACTCATTCCAATCATGCTGTCACACAGACACTGGGCACATTCCCTACCTAGCAACCCACTCCAGAGGACTTGGAACAAGCTTCTCCATGACAGATGCTTCTCCCATATGGTGCTCAGTGAGCTCCAAGCCTGAGGTACAGGTATGAGAACTTACAGAGCTCTACCTCAGGTTCCTTCTGCACACCAACATTACTGCAACAAACGTGACCAACATTACCGCAACAAATGTGACTTAGGCACGACCTGAACAAAGTCAGAAAGGGCAGCTGAGCAGTGGCTTTGTTCAACTCAAACCCCTGAGTCAAGCCAGAGATTTAATTAGCCAAATACAGAAGCCAAATTAAATTTGCCTTTCTAATTTTATTAGGAAGAGAAGACTGAGTAGGAGATCAGCATGATTTATGTTTGGACACAATCCAGCAACTGGAACAAAAGCCTTTCAGAGAGGCCAAACTTCCTTAAAGAATCACAGAAGCATTAAGGTTGGAAAAGACCTTTAAGATCAAGTCCAACCTTTAACCTAATCCCACTGTGCCCACTGAACCATACTGCAAAGTGTCACATCCACCTGGTTTTTGACCACTTCCAGGGATGGTGACCCCACCACTGCCCTGGGCAGTTGTGCCAATGCTTGACCACTCTTCCAGGGGAGAAATTTTCCCTAATCATGGAATGGTTTGGGTTGGGAGGGACCTCAAAGACCATCCAGTTCCAAGCCCCTGCCATGGGCAGGGACATCTTTTGCTAGCCCAGGTTGCTCCAAGCCTCATCCAACATGGTTTTGGAGACCTCCAGGGATATAAAACACCTAATCTGAACCTCCCCTGGTGCAACTTGAGGCCACTCCCCCCTGTCCTAGAACAAGAAGGGGTCTGACATTTCATGTGACCCTTGGCAGCACCGTACCTTGTTATCATTCCCTCCAGAGGCCAAGAGTTGGTGGTCTGTGGACCATTTGAGGCCACAGACCTCCTGCCTGTGGCCCTGGAGGCGCCGCTCGGACTGCAGGGGAGGGGTGCGGATGTCCCTCTGCAGGATCATCCTGTCCCGGCTCCCAGAGGACAGCTGGTCTGCATTCCAGGCCAGAGCACCTGCAACAACACAGGGAGAGCATCAGAGCGTGTTCTGGGAGTCACGGAATCAATACAGTTGGAAACGACCTCCGGAGCATCAGAGCGTGTTCTGGGAGTCACAGAATCAATACAGTTGGAAACAACCCCCAAGGTCATCAAGTCCAACCATCAACCAACGTGTTCAGCACTAACCATGTCCCCTAGTGCCACATCCACATTTCTGAACACCTCCAGGGATGGTGACTCCACCACTGCCCTGGGCCTGTGGCCACATGTCAAGTCCAACCTCTCAAGCCCTGCAGGAGTAGGTCAGGAGAAAACAGCCACCACAGCTGCCAAGCTTTAAAAAAATCCAACAAACCCCAACCCAGTGCTTAAAGACCTCCCTGAAAGTCACTTTCTGGAGCCCCAGAGCTGTGCACAGACTCACCTGCACTGCAGTGTCACCAACCCCATCTGACAGTGCAGTGAAGCACAAGAATAGAGCTCAGGAGGAACTCTGATTTGCCAAATCCCACCCCAGAGTGCAGATTGTGCCTCTGAGCAGCAAAACAACAGCTCCCCCAAAAAAGGGAACTGGCAATCTCAGTGGGAAGCTCTGCAGGGCTCAAACAGGAAGGCAGTGGCAGTGAGAAGATGTTGTAACTGAACCCAAAATGCCTCAGCCATGAGGAAACACCTGCTGCAACACCCAACCACCATCACCCCCACATCACTGCACCACAGTGAGTAGATGCTAATACTCTGAGGCAGCTCAAGGCACAGCAGGGGATAAATATCAACCCTGGTACTCCAAGTCCTCCATTTCCAGCAGATTCCTGGCTAACAAAGCTCAGTCAGAAAGGAACGACCCTGTGAAAGCTCTGCCTCCTCTCTCCTTACCCACTCTGGCTGTGTGCCCCTCCAGCATGGAGAGCTTCTTTCCTGCAGCTGCATCCCAGATCTGCACAAAGCCCTTGTGAGTGCCCACAGCCACCAAATTCCCCTGGAACAGAGAGGCAGGATCAGTACAGCAGGAACACTAGCCAGAAGCTGAGGAAAAGACTTGCAGAGATGGAAAGGATCCAGAGGTCTTCCATCTTCCATTTTTTGCCCCACTGAAAGGCTCAAGCAGCCTGGCTGGAATATATTTAGTGCATGTATATTGTGTGTATCTACAGTATTGAACATGCTTTATTGTCAAGAGCTGGAGAAGCAAATTGGCTCCTCCTCCCCCCCCTGCTCACAGCGAGAGCCTCCAGGTGCTCTCCATCCCCTCGCTCAGCAAGCAGTGCTGACCGGCACACACGTGTGGGGATGTGCACAGGGAGCTGGGGGCACCCAGGACAGCAAGCCAAGGAGTCACTCGTGGCTGTGATGCCAGTGACAAGTGTGTGAGGTGTCACATACTGACCCGCTCCGACCAGCCCACGGAGGTCACGGAATCTCCTTCCACAGAGAGGTCACACAGTCGGGTCACCTTCAGAGAGGACAGAATGGGGTAAGAAACAGGTATTTGTGTCACACAGCACTGCCTGGTTTGGGACAGAGAGTGACAACTCTCCCACAGCATATTCCACAGCTCTGGAAGGCTGGAAAAGCCTTACAGCAATGTTTGGGACAGAGAGTGACAACTCTCCCGCAGCATATTCCACAGCTCTGGAAGGCCGGAAAAGCCTTACAGCAAGAGGGACTTCACTGCTGCCCATTTACCTGACTTGTACAAGCACTCCACAGGTACACACAAGTGCCAAGGCCAACGCTGAGGACATTGAGAGAGGACCAGTCCACCAGGTTCAGGTAGAAGTCATCCTGCAGCTCTGGGGCATCCAATACTTTGAATGGAATCTTGGAGATTTTCCTAGTTGGTTTTCGTGGTGATCTTAGCAGTTTCTGACTGTTCACAACAAGAGAGAGAAAATCAGCTCCAGGACCTGCACATCCCAGCAGAGAGGAGGCACAGGGTCTTTCCAGCATTTCCATAGGAATTCAGGGACAAAGAGGTTGCACAACTCTTTCCAGCAGCAAGACTGCAAGGAATTAGGTTCTGCTTCAACAGAGGGAGCAAAAAGGTAAACTAAGAGTTGGCCAAGACATGTAGAAACTCTTAGAACTCAACTGTCCCCATTTATTCTCAATTCCCACTGCAGTTCCGGTGCCTCAGAAGCCCTGGAGAAGCTGACTGAACCCTCTGTCCCAGCCTGGGGAGGATCAGTGTTACCTTTTGTTGCTGACAGGAGACAGGGAATAGGGTGAGACCTCATTGCCATCATCTGGGCTGGAACGTTTTGTGCTCAGGGAATACTGCAGAGAGGAAACACACCTGGTAAGGACCCCAAGGCATCACCCCCAATGTGTGATGGTGCCTAGCTAACTCCAACACTCAGGTTTGTCTGTTCTTCCCTTTCCCAGATGCTCTGAAGCCATACAAACCCACTGAGGTCCAAGAGCTTGATTGGGTCATTACCACACTGCACAAAAAGCCTCTGGTTCCCCCCATATCTCTTGCTGCACACTCAGGTTCTCTTTGCAGCCCCCAAAATTCTGTTATCAACAGCCTATGTCTGTCAATCCTCAGCACTGAGTCCCTGCAGGAGCAGCCTGTGTGCTCTGTTCCTGCCACACACACGTGCAACTTCACTGGTTTTCATGCAAGTCACCAACTTACAGTGAAGAGAGACTTCTTCTCTGGGGTGGAAGGCTGCAGCCTCCTGTCCTCTGTCTGGGGGTCCTGCACCTTCTCAATCCCTGCTCCCAGGAGCTCATTCTTCAGCAAGGCAGAGTAGGCAAGGCCATCTGTGAAGACAAACAGGCACTGAGCAGAGCTCAGAGCAGCAACAGCTCTGCAGGGAGAGTCCTTCAACCCAAGCCATTCCATGATTCTATGACTGTACACTCACAGAGCCTCTTACTGAGCCTGGGGCCCCCATTCAGAACCAAGGGAAGTGCATGACTGTACACTCACAGAGCCTCTTACTAAGCCTGGGGCCTCCATTCAGAACCAAGGGAAGTGCTCCATCGGGAAAGTGCTTCCATGGCACAATAAATCAAGGGATACAAACAGCCTTTTTCTTCCCAGATGCTCAGCAGCAGTAGTGACCTGGTACTCACTCCTGATGGTGGCACTTCCCAAAACACCAGCAGCAGTTTTGGCTTCAGCATGAAAGTGCCAGTGTGGCCTTAGCTTCCAAACTCCCCAAGAGTTTGAACCTAGAGCTCTGGGCACGGCCCAGGTGGTAGGAGGAGGCTCTCACCTTTGCCATTGTCGGATGTGGCATCCTTTGCTTTTCGGTTTTGGCTTGGGGATTTCTCGTTTTCCTGAAATGGAGAAAGATGTCCTCAGCACGGAGAAACTATGGTATGTGGTGAAACAGCAGAGGGAGAAGGCTCCAGGAGCACAGGGTTTAAGGATATGCACTCAGAGCAACTCTTGTGGGGCAGCAGAGGCCCATGGTGCAGGAGATGAGCAGAGCAAAGCCAAAGGCACCATCTCCTCAGTGCCAAGGCTGAGCTGCAGGAGAGCTGAACTTACATTGATTCTGTGGAAGTTGATGCTCCAGTTGGCTCCAGCTCTTGAGGGAATGAATCTGTCCCCATGCTTGCTAGGAGAAGACATTGGAGAATTGGAAGGAGTCAGGGTTCTCCTCATCTCTGCCACCTGAATTCAAGAACAAAAGACACACACAAGTGTTGATCACAACAGAGGCCTGAAAACATCACTGAGGTGTTGGCAAAGCTGAATATGCCCAAGTAGAAGAGCTAAGCATCACTTTATCCTCTCAACAGAGCTAGTGAGCACCTGACGTGGAAACATCTGTCCAAATGAGCCATTAAACAGCCTCTTTCTCACTGCTCCTTCTCAAGCTGACACTGCCAACCAGACTGATGTCCAGGCTACACTGAAGGCCTCATCCAGTAGAGGTTTCAGCACCTCCAAGGACAATGACCCCACAAGCCCCTGGTCCACCTTGTGTCCTGCCCCTGGGCAGTACTCTCCACTGGCCTTTACCTTGTCAAGCCCTCAGTTGGTTGGTTTGTTAGCTCCTAATTTTTTACATTCCACATGTACTTATTGAACTGTGTAGTGAAAAGCCATTTCTGAGCTCCTAATTTTTTACATTCCACATGTACCTATTGAACTATGTAGTGAAAAGCCATTTCTGAACCCCATAAAAACATCTTCACTCCTTTTTGCATCCTGCACTGAGGTTATATATTCAAAGCTCTGCTGAACTCATGTGGGTGTTGGTAGAGCTCAGGAACTCACTCCTGCTCCCAGCCCAAAAGAAAGCTGAGGTTAGCTTCAAAGAGGCCCCAAGTTGTTCCGGAGCTCCAGGGGCACAGGGTGTACTCACACAGGGCATGGTGTTCTCATTCTGGATGTTGATCTGGCGCAGGAGACGCCTCTCGTAGTCCTGGTCCATGGTGGGAGCTTGGCTGGAGGGATCAGCAGGCTCAGGGGTTTATCTTCACCACTCGTTCACTGCAACAGAAAGGGGAAGAAAACACCCAAGTGTTACCCATCTCTATACAGCAGCAGCTTCTTCAGTCTCCTGAGCCTGTTCTTTACACTGGAGACCACTTTTCTTACTCGTAGCACTGGGACCAAACTGGTGTGATGTGGAAAGTCGCTTTGCTGAGCAGCCCTGTGCTGTGTTGCTGCCCTTGGCTGCACAGTGGTGTGCAGGCAGCTGCGACTGCGTGCGTGCCAGGACCTCAGCAGGTCCCCAGCTCACCTGCAGCACAGTTTGTCAGGTGTTCAGGACATGGTCATGGAAAATCCAGACACCCACAGCCTATCCAGGCAGTGGCACAGGTTGCCCAGAGAATCTGCGGCTGCTTCACCCCTGGAAATGCACCAGGCCAGGTTGGACAGGGCTTGGAGCACCCTGGGCTACTGGAAGGTGTCCCTGTCCATGGCAGGGGTGGGATGGGATGAGCCTTAGGGTCCTTCCAACCTGTCTGGGATTCCGTGACCGCACCACAAGCATCCATCCCACCCCTCAGGCCAGAGGCACAGCGGCAGCACTGAAGGTGTGACGAGCCGTGACAGAAGGACTGCAGACTCTTACCACCACCCACACAGCTATGGATGAGGCAGTCCTGGGGGAACATCCCACACTATGCCCATGTCATCCCAAACACTCTTCCTGAGCACAAAGCTCACTCACAGCTATGTAGTCTATGAGCAATAACATCCTTTAGGCATATATTTCAGGCCAGGGCTGCTTCATCACAGAATCACAGGACACTCAGACTTGGAAGGGACCCACAGGGATCACTGATCCAACTCTTGGCCTCAGGACATCCCTGAGAATCCCACCCTGTGCCTGAGAGCATTGCTCAAACGGAGCTCTGTCAGCCTTGAGGCTGGGACCACTGCCTGGGGGGCAGTTCAGTGCCCAAACACCTCTGGGGCAAGAAGCTTCTCCTGATACCCAACCTAACCCTCCCCTGACACAACTGCAGGCCATTCCCTCGAGTCCTGTCGCAGCTGAGACTTGGCTGGTAAACCACAACCTGTACCAATACGCAATAGATGAGCTGACACCTGTGTGAGGATACACAGACACAGCCTCACAGAGCTCCGAGGGCACAGAGCAGCCCAGTCTCCCCCTCACATACCCCTTGTGCTTTGGTCACAGCTGACGTGGGCACAAAAACAGCCACACCAAGTTGTTCTTTCAACCCAAGATAAACGTGTCCAAAGGGAAAGGTGGAACCCGACACACAAACAAATCCCCGCCACGCACAGGGTGTGCGGAAACTTAAGGGATTTTCATTCCTCCTATTGCATAAACATTTATGGCACCTGGAATGAGGCCAGGAGTCGCCTCAAGATACAAACTTGTGGCAAAATCAGAACACACAGAGGCTGTGCTGGGAGGAGGCTGCCACACTCAGGGACTGCCATGAACTGCCTCCCCTCGCTCTGCCAGCACTGCCTGCTGGGCACAGGTTACCTCCAACGACCAAACCCTGCCCAGAGTCACTGCTCAAAACTGGGGACATGTTGTCCAGCTACAGAGGGTCCAGCGGCACACGCTGCACCGCAGCAAGATGGGGTAAGTATTACAGCATTCTGTGGAGTCACCTGGAAAACAAGGCAAAGCAAACACTGCACAGCATCAGTCCAGGGTTTACCTCAAGGGGTCACAGCGAACGGGGTGGCATCAGGCTGGGCAGCAGTGAGCACTGAGGGTCCACAGGGCTCCACTTAGGGCAGGTTGTCTCTAACGTCTCCAGAAGTGACTTGGGCGCAGGACTGGGGGGTCCTGAGTGGGTGTGCTGAGGACACTGAAGTGGGAGGAGCTGCTGTTTGGTGAGGACACTGAAGTCCCTCGAGGACACAGAGGCCCTGACAGATGTGAGGGCTGAGGTTTAACAAGGGCAAGAGCCACATCCTGCCCCTGGGATGGGGCAGCTCTGGTCAGGGCCCCAGGGCTGACAGAGCTCCAGGACTATTTGGTCAATGCTCTCAGGCACAGGGTGCAGTGTTGGGGTGTCCTGGGCAGGAGTTGCACTGATGATCCTTCGGGGTCCCTGCCAGGTCAGGACATTCTACAGTTCTCTGATCTAAGCCATTTGTTAGCACTGAAATTTGGACTTCTTACAAATGCTGAAATGCAAAGGCCTTTTCTTCCTTGCCACGAAACCTGCCAACACTTCTCCAGGAGCACCCCTGAAACAGCTAGTGCCAAGCTGTTTCCCAGCACACCTGCTTACCTCTGCCACCTCCTCCCCCAGGCTCTCTTCCCTTTTCATTTGATACATTTCTCCCGTATGTTCTTTCGGAGGCAAAACTGGGAGAAAACTCCCAAATCTAACAGTGATCAGCTCCCACCAACTGAAACAAAGAGTCAGTGACAGCACTATGGGGGGTGAAAAGCCTGTGATGAGTAAAGGAGGTTGAGAAAACCTCAGTTTGTCGCTCACTTACCACTACCCTTACAGCTACCAAATGTGTGTCTCGAACCAAACAGCTCAACAAAACTCCCCCCCACCCTTTTCTTTTTTGGGGTTGTTGTTGTTCTAGCACCATGAGTAAGACAGCTCAGGCTGCAGAGCCCACACGAGGAGTGTGATCAGCTGGGGAACACCACACATGGCAAGTGTCCTCCCAAAATGCCTCACACACATTCCTGAGAGATCCACAGCCAGTTACACAGCACAGAGCCATTTTTAATTCTGCCTCTCAAACACATTTGCTTCTCCAGCTTTCCATTTCAGTTCCCATCTGCCCAAATTTCAGCTACAACTTCCACAGCACGCAGAGAATGTCCAGCTGAGACCCTGCACAGGCAGAGCACAGTGGGGAGTGTTCAGCACCTGAACAGTGACAGGTTCTTACCTTTCAGCCTGTGCCACTAACACAACCAGCAGCTCTGGTTCAGGGTAGGCTCTTGCCACCATTAAATTTGGCTGTGGGAAGGATAAAAAGGCTTTGCCAGGAGGACTGGGGGTGCTGCTTGGCAGCAGCTGACCATGACCCAGGTGTGCCCAGGTGGGCAAGGGCACTTGCCTTGTACCACCCGTGTGGCCACAGAACAGGGCAGCGTCTGCCCCTGTGCTGGCACTGCTGAGGCACCTCCAGTCCTGGGGGCAGTTCTGGGCCCCTCCAAAACAGACACTGAGGGGCTGGAGAATGTCCAGGGAAGGGAACGGAGCTGGGGAAGCGGCTGGAGCACCAGGAGCAGCTGAGAGATCTGGAGCAGCTCAGTCTGGAGAAAAGGAGGCTCAGAGTGGTCTTTCTCACTTTCTACAACTCCCTGGCAGGAGGTGCAGCCAGGTGGGGTCAGGCTCTGCTCCCAGGGAGCAAGGGACAGGATGAGGGGAAATGGTTTAGGTTGAATATATGGGGAAACTTCTTCTCCAGGAGTGTTGCCCAGCCCTGGCACAGACTGCTGAGGGCAGTGGTGGAGTCACCATCCCTGCAGGGATTTAAAAGCCTTGTGGATGTGACACTTGGGGCCATGGCTAGTGGTGGCCTTGGCAGAGCCGGGGAATGGTTGGATTCAGTGGTCTTAGAGCCGTTTCCAACCTGAATGATTCTGGGATTCCATGACTGAGGTATGCATGCTGGAAGTTCTCTTGAAGCTGCAGAAGGAGCTGCAAGTGTCACATACTTTTTTTGGGTACTACTTTGTTCCTAATTGTGTGGTTTCTGCTCGGAGAAGAAAGGTGGGTTTGGTGGAAGGTTCTGGATTACAAGGGAAGAATTTATATTCCAACCTTATTTTCCTCACGCACCACAGGAACCTCTGGGCTGGCTGGATTGTCTCACAGCTCACTGCCTGCAGAACAATACTTGCAGGCAGAGTTATGGGGCTGAACAAGTGCCTTTTGTTCTTTTATTGACCCAACCTTCAGGTGCACAAACACAGGAAGGTTTTATCTGGGTATGGATGTATTTGACACGCAGAGTGCCAGGCCTGGAAGGGGCACAAGAGCATTTATTTTGCAGTGATTTCTGTGGCTTGGGCAGGCTGCACCTGTTTGATTCCTCAGGTTGTGTTGGTTCTGTCACTTCACATATTCTCCGCTCTGGCAGAGCAAGAGCTGGACGATCCCTGACCCTTTTTTATTCCAGAAATTGTTTGTGTCCTTCTTAAAACTGGGAGGTGTTTGGTTGGGTGAGTGTTAAACTGTGCTGGTGAAAGTAAGACTCAGAATACCAAAGGCAGGAGAACTTTCAAAGGTAAAAGCTACAATAAGAATGAAGTTTTTATACATGTATATGTAAAATAAACATCATATAATTCCTAATTTAGGGCCAAAGGGGGTACAGGATATCTTGGTAATTCAAACCTCATTCATGTCATGTTGATGTTTTATTTTGAAGCATCTCAAGTTTAACAAAAAGGTTGCCTGGAGCTTTTTTTGCTAATAAGCCCCAAAACGTAGAGTTAGTTAGCCAGAGCCTCCCCAAAGCCAGACATGCTGCTTGCTCCTTGGGCCTGTGTTTAATGGCTTTAGGTTAAAAACATGTCATTATCCAGGAGCTGAGTATTTCCAAGCTCTCCAGAACCCCCCAAACATTTCTCAAGGGCAAAAGGATGGAGAACATCTCACACCAACGAAATCCCTCCAGGAATTGGCCTCCTTTCAAACAAAGCTAAAGCCTTCTGTTTTACCAATACTTCCCTTTTCAGAGCAACAAGGATGTCACTTTTTATCCAACAGTTTACTAACGGATCAGCGTGAGGAGCACTTAGAACATCAGCACCTCCTGCCCAGGGAGCTCACAAACCCCTTGATGCACTCACTGCCACCAGCTCTACAATACTCTGTGCCAAAAATGCCAACTTTTCCAGCTGGATTTGGAGGCAGACTGGCTCAAAGGCAGAGCCCCAAGACATTGTTTTCATTTCCTTCCAGGCTGGAACAGGAGTACAGAAGCTAAAGATGTTGCAATTCCATCCCAAGCTTAGGAGCCAAGTGGAATGCCAAGTGATCTGTGTCTCCTCCCACCTCCTGTGGCTCAAAACATAGAATGTTATAGAATCTTAGAATGTTCAGGGGTTGGAATGGAGCCCCAACCCCTGCCCTGGGCAGGGACACCTCCCACCAGAGCAGGTTGCTCAAGGCTCATCCAACCTGTGAACACTGACAGGGTTGGGGCAGCCACAGCCTCCCTGGGCAACCTGTGCCAGTGTCTCACCACCCTCACAGCAAAAAACTGCTTCCTGATGTCTAATCTCAATTTCCCTCTTTAAATGTCTCCCCATTGCCCCTTGTCCTGTCCCTGCACTTCCTAACACAGAGTTCCTCTGCAGCTTCCCTGGAGCCCCTTCAGCTCCTGCAGGTGCTCTGAGGTCTCCACACAACCTTCTCTTCTCCAGGCTGAACAGCCCCAACTCTCTCAGCCTGTCATCTCCCCTTCCTCACAGGCTCAGGCCCAACCTGTAATCCAAACTGGAATCGACAGATATTTGACCTTCTGCACCTCCACATGCACTTCCAGAAAAGCTCCAAGACTTCTGAAGCTCAGGTAAGGCTTTGTGTCCACCTTCCCAAAGCAATGCACAGTCCTCCCACAATGACAGAGGAACTCTGACCAGCAAACCACAAAAATTTAGGACACTCTGATGACTGAGTGCTGCAGGAAGCTGTGGGAGCCAAGGACAAAGTGCTCATGACACAGAGCTCTGTTTGTGGCCTGGACTGTCATGTGCCAGAGCAAACTCAGGGTTGTAAGACCTCTAGGAAAGAGCAAAATCTGTCTTTGGAAGAGCCTTTACCAAAAATAAACACATCCCCTCCACTAATCATGGAATCCTGGAATGGTTTGGGTTGGAAGGACCTTAAAGCTCACCCAGTCCAATCAC
>NW_008667520.1:0-439 GCF_000695815.1 Acanthisitta chloris | reverse complement strand
CTCTCTCCATCTTTCTTGGCTCCTTGAGGCACTGCAAGGCCACAACTAGTTATTGTTGCTCTCTGAAGAACCTTCAGCACAAAACCCTTGGCTGATGTCACTCAACACACCCAGGAAGACTCAGCACTTACAAGAATACAAGACAACACCTTCAGCAGCTACAAACCAGGAGAAGACAACCCTCCATGGCATGGAGCCACAACACCTTCCCCAGGTGACTCCAGCGTGACCCAGGAGCTCTCCCTGCCCCACACAGCCCTCTCACCTGGCCTGGAGGGTGCTCAGCTCAGCCTTTTGGGACCTGTAACTTGCTAATTGTGTGTACAACTCCCACGCGCCAAGCGTCAACAACACCTTACAAACAGCCTAGTGAGACTCGCGGTGACAAGGAGCTGTCTTGGACCCCAAAGTCCTCGGGGGGGCACGGGCACAGCCCCCC
>NW_008667519.1:75916-94824 GCF_000695815.1 Acanthisitta chloris | reverse complement strand
CCTGGATACGGAAACCACGGTGGAAGTCGCCTGGTGCGAGCTACAGGTAAAACAAACAAATACGAGGTTGAATGACCGGAGCAGAGTTACTCTCCCAGGTGCTGGGCTCGGGGCTTACCGGGTGACATCCAGCAGCTCGAGGTCTGCTTAATGCAGGAGGAGCTGCAGAGCTTGCTTGAGGCAGTCCTTTGGGAGACAGGTGCAGCCTTTCCTTGGAGTCTGTTTGCCTTGTAATTATTTTTAAAACTCTGCTCTCTGAGGAGTTTTTTACCTTTATCATCACAAAATGTGCTGCAGTTCTGTTTCATGCAGCATATTGCATTTTGCCCCTCCAGAAGGTGGCTTGGAGGATTGTGAAGGTACCTGTGTGCGGCTTCAGGGAGGCTGAGGGAAGATGTGTGTGAATGTCAGCTTGAGCTGGCCTTCGTTTTTCATCACTTGTTTAGGTGTTTTTCTTAGGAAAAAACGCTCAGATGTTAATTTCCCAGAGATTTCATTGTGTTGTGCCAGTGTGTTCTTGTAGGGGGGAACTCCAGAGTACACACAAGTCATGTAGTGTTTCATGCCGTTTAGTTTTCCAAACCGCCGTTTGTCATTCCAAGTTCTGGGGATCACGCTTGATACAGGTGTGAGGAAAGAAAGAAAATTGTCTTTCTGAACCTTTAAAAATCCCCTGAGGTTTGACCTTTCCAAATGACTGGTGTATTCACCTGGGCTAAGACACCACCACTCTTTCACCTTTCCGGCCTGAGCAGAGCCAGAGGTCTATCGAAACCTCGTGTAACCGTGGCAAGAACACCCTTAGCTCCGTGCAAGTCAGAGCTTGTGTAACTGGGACTCAGGTTGCTGTGCAACTACCTTAAAAGAAGTGGGAAGAGCTTGAAGTACCAGGAACAAATACCTGGTGTACTAGTTGGTTTTCAAAGCCTCAGCATGAAGTTGAAAGGATAGTGCTTGTTTTCCAGTGTTGGGCTTTGGTGTGGTTCGCAGAGGGGCTGGTATAGTAGTGTTTGTTATTGTTTGTGTCCCCATTCGGTCCAGGACAGACAAAGGAGCACTGGGCCAAAAGCCTTTGTGGGGTTCTTAAGCTGTTCACTGCTTACAAATGATTGATTGCAGTAGCTGCACCAGAACTTCTCAAAAGCAATTTTACACCTGTTCCAATCAAGCTGAAGGAAGTTATTAAGAGATTTCTTAAGGTGTATTTGTATGTGCTTTTGATGGCCCAAGCATTCTACCAGTATCTTGGTTCACTATGTTGTTGCTATTACCCTATGTTTTCTGGACTGTGGAATAAAGTTTCCAGTTCTCGTTGTGACTGTCCGGCGTGCCATGCTCCTCCATCCTTGCTGTGGTGGCTTTTTGAGCACCACTTTTGAATTCCAAGTGAAATGATCCTGTGTTGGGCTCTGCTGACGCTTTTCTTGTGCAATTTGAACAGTTAGGAGATTAATAATCCATCAAAAGGATATGACTTATTTGAAATTTTAATCGTTGCAGTTTGAGTTCTGTGACTTTAACCCCCTGAAAACTGTTTTAATCTTCACATTTTTCTTACTGCTCAGAAACTAATGTCAGCTTGGCATCAGTTGCTTTTCACTGATGTTGCTTCTGTTGAGGTGTCTTCATCATCCTCGGCATTACGTGAACAGTCTGAAGAAGCTCCTTCTTTGAAGTAATTCAATAAAGAAGCTCATTTATACAGGACATGTTGCTGGGCAGAATTTCCTAGTAGTATTTAAAATGACAGGTTGCAAAAAAGCATGAATGAAAATATTTGTGAGGAGGAAATACTTGATGCTTTGCTTGAAGGTTGACTGCATTGCAGGAGTGCCTGGTGGGTTGAATTATTCCGAAGGCTGTAGCTTTCCTCTCCTGAGCAGACTGTATGCGAAGTGACGAGTCTGAATCAGCAATATAAGTTTTATGGCTGTTAGAAGTGTTTGCTAAAAGAGCTAGTAGAATATTTTAACATTAAGTCCTTTTCTGTTGTTTGTCTAGAAATAAAAGGTGGAACTTCATATTTATTGGTATGGTGGGTATATCCTCTTTCTCTAGGAAAATAGAGTTGTTGACAGGTTGATATGCATTATGCATGACTTGCATCAAAGTGCAGTCTGCGTTCACAAAGATGGACTGAAACTTGGGTCTCCCTGGTTTTCCAGAATGCTGTGGCTGGAGAACTGGTGATCCTTCAAAGCATAATGGTTTTATTAGGGAAATGGGAGTGATCTTCTTCCGTGTTATATTGCAGTAACCATAACTAATGGATAGTTACTTGCAATTGTCTTGAAATAATGCTTCTCAGCCATAGCAGAGCTCTTCTCTGTGTTCATGCTAGCATGTGTAGGCACCTGAGGTGTCCCACCTCTCTGCAGTTTTCTAAGCAGTGCTGCTGAAGCCTTTGTCATGTTCTCTGGCACAATGACTTTTTCATGCTGAGTAATGCAATTAGACCTAATTTTTGTATGTGCAGCAATAAAGACTAAAACCTGAGACTATCAATTGCTTCTTTTCAAAGGAAGGCAGCAATAAAGACTAAAACCTGAGACTGTCAATTGCTTCTTTTCAAAGGGATTTCTGGAAGCTGTGCATGAAATGCAGCTTGTGTTCCCAGGCTGTTGGTGATACTCTGGAGAATATTGTTCCATATCCTTAAGGCTCTTGAACTGCCTCGTAGTGCTCCTTCTGCTTGATGTACTGAACTATGGAGGAAATAGGAGAAAGAGCTGAAACTCACTGGGTGACCTAATGGTGTTCTTAGGGTCTCCAGCAAGTCAAGGTCCTGACCAAGGCTCTAGTCTTTCTTCATCTGTGGAAGATGGGTCAAACTTGCTCAATGTAACAAAACCCTATCGTAGGTGTGACTGAGGGACTGGCCTACTTTACTGCATGGCCTGTCTGTATGAAGCAAATTCTGACTGTACCTACTTTAAATATTTGGTGCAGGTATTTAAAGGTGAGATCTTTAAATATTTGGTGCAGGTATTTAAATGTGAGATCTGCCCTGCTGGGAGTATAGCAGAGCTGTGAAGAGCTCAGCAGCAATTGCTTCATGCCAGTGCTCAAGTGCTTACTTGAAGGAAATTGTTAGTGTAGTGTTAGCCCGAAGAGCTCAGCAGCAATTGCTTCATGCTAGTGCTCAAGTGCTTACTTGAAGGAGATTGTTAGTGTAGTGTTAGCCTTAGAAGACTTTTATTCCCCTTGTAAGTATTCATCTCAGCTCTAGTTATTCTGAGTCAAGTGTGCCTCCTACAGTTGTCATTAGCACATCTCATAAATTGAGTGGAATAGTAGTTAGGGTTACTGCTTAAATGGTCTTTAAATAGGTAGAAGTTGGCAAAAGTGGTTACTGCCCGTGTCCTATTTTAATTTGCAATAACTCTTCCTGTACAGTTGCATTACTGGTTAGTCTTTCTGAGTTATATTTGAGCAGTTACTCCTTTGTCACCTCTGCACAGTTCAGGTAACGTGGCTAAAGTGTGATGCCTTTTCCTGTTGCGATAAGTTTATCTTATGCCCAAAGTAGTGAGAGTCTCAGGGCTGACTGTGCAAGCCAAACCTTAGTGCTGTTGTGTCATCCCCTGGAGTCCCTGTGCGAGTTGGTTTTAAATCATGACTCTCATTTTACCTTCTGCTTAACGGAACAGTTCAGGGTGTCGCAGTCACTCGCTTAACTGCAAGATCTTCTGCTCTGGTTATGTCGTTCAAATTAGTGACTTCTCAAATATAAACATGTGCTTGATGATTTGGAGGTGACTTGGGCTCTTCTCTGTCCTGTGTGTTTGTCGGGGATTACCAGACTTTACCTTCTCTCATTTGGACAGTGCTGCCTTCTGAAGGAAGCACGATTGATAGACTGTTATTAGCAAGATGTTTGCCTGGCTGAGAACACATTCCTGGTAGACTGTGTGCATTGGAGAGCACCAGTGCCTGTCTGGTGTGTTCTGTATCCCTCCTGTCCTTCGTGGGTCTGGCACAGCGAGGACAGGCTGGGCAGGCTGCAGGGGCAATTCAGGGATGTGCCTCCTCACTCTGGCTTTAGTGCACTGTTGGTGTGGTTATTGTGCTCAACCTTGAGCTGCTGAAGGGGCAGAAGGTGCTCGAGGGCTCTCCTGAAGCAGCACGGAGCTTCTGGGGATAGGAAGTGAGTTGGGCAGGTGAAAGTGCTGCAGGAAGTTTGTTGTACTCCTTTGTTGCCTTTAGTTGTAAATCATCTGAGGAAGAAATTGGTGTAGGTTACCTGGATGCGATTTTGTTGCAGGTGTTTAGCTACAGGGCAAGTGTAGTGTACAAGCAGTCCAGTGTACCTATGGATTTTTCCTTACGTAGGCAGGGGGATAGGAAGTGAGTTGGGCAGGTGAAAGTGCTGCAGGAAGTTTGTTGTACTCCTTTGTTGCCTTTAGTTGTAAATCATCTGAGGAAGAAATTGGTGTAGGTTACCTGGATGCGATTTTGTTGCAGGTGTTTAGCTACAGGGCAAGTGTAGTGTACAAGCAGTCCAGTGTACCTATGGATTTTTCCTTACGTAGGCAGCAGCAATGGAGAATGGGAAAGAGTAGAGTGTAGTGTTGTAACTGAATGTGAGCCATGAGATTCTGTAGTGCACTCTGGTAAAAGTGATAATGCAGTTGGTTGTCACTTAGTTACAGGAAGTAGTGAGTTACTAAATAATATTTCCATATGTCAAAAATTTGAGTGTAACAATGTTAACTTAAAACTCATAGTATAGGAAGTTGCCTGGATATGATATGATTTCAGATCTAACTATGCCTGTCTTTATCTTGTAAAGCTCAAGCTATATTTAACAGTGATTTTTAGGTCAGCAGACAATAATGGAATGTAGTTTCTATACTTTGCAGCACAGACTCCACTGCAGGCTCACCATGATGAATATCAGCTTGAAGTCAATGTGTAATTCTTAACATTCTCTTTGCTTTCTGGGCTGGCTGAGCTGATAATGTCTCAGAAGCTGCACGTTCAAGTCCGACAACCAAAAAAGGTCTTGTATCACATAACTGTGGCATCCTGTAGTCTTTTTTTTTTCTTTTTTTTTTTTTGAAAAGCTGGTTGCATATTGCTCACCAGGAGCCTGACTGCAGAGATGCTGGCTCTGATGCACAGTCCTGTAGCTACAGTAAAGCAAAATGGAAAACCAGATCAAGACCTTTCCGTAGTGAGAGGAAGCTGAGGAGTGTGTACCTGGAATTCATCTGTCAAGTGCTGTTGGAGAATGGTTACATACTGCCAGTTCTGGAGAAACAGTCAGGTCCTGAAAGCAGATATGCCTTCTTTGGGAGCTCTGACTGAAACAGTCAGGTCCTGAAAGCAGATATGAGTTCTTTGGGAGCTCTGACTGGTTTCATTCTGAAGATTTAAAAATGCACTGTATAAGACTTTTACTGGAAGATGAAGTTCAAGTCTGGTAGAGTGTTGTGGCTGCCATGCCTGCCCTGTACTTCCCATCAGTGTTTCTAATGCTTTGCTAGTCTGTCATTATCTGTGGTATTATCAGTTACCTCCTGTCACAGCTGCTGCTGGGGCAGATGCCTAATTGCCACAGGTGTAGATGAGTCAAGGTGTGTGACATCTCTGAGCATCAGGTTGTCCTTATTAGCTCTTTTTCTGCTCTCAGCTCTACAAATTCCAAAATACTTAAAGTAAAAAGCTGTAAAACCATCAGTGTGTAATGGGTCTATAGCACTTTAAGGTTACACTGGATTTCCAAGTGTCTTGAGGAATGTACGGTAGGGAACTTGAAATTTTGTGCAATAAAGTCTAAATTTTTGTTGGTTTTCTGTGTCACAGGGTAGAACAAGTTACTGGTATTTACTGGCTTCAAATGTCTGATGTGAAAGTTTCTCCATTGGCTAAAGAACAAAACCCAGCCATATTCCTGAGGGGTGTGCTGTAATTGATACATTGACAACTTGATAAATGAGGTGGGAAGGGAGCCAGACTAATTACCTGCAGAAGTATCAGCAGTGGTCAGGCTCCCTCGGACTTGACAAAGGTGACCCTGAAAGATAGAAGGGAGCTCTAAAGTACCTTCTGGAGCTGCAGCTGTTGGAAGACCTCTACTTAGGAAAATAATCTTACCTCAAAGGGATATCTCTTCTGGAGATGGCTGTGGTTCAAGTTGTAACTTGCTGGTCGTGTGGCAATAAATAATTGGATAAGTCCATTCTGAAAATGCAACATTTCTTACAGAAATAAACAGGCTCTTATTTGTCAGCTCAGGTGGGATTGAGAGGTGCAGGATTAAGTCTCTCAAATGAGATTTGTTTTGGGCTGTTGTGGTTTAAAACACTTAGCTTCATAACTAAACTTCTGAGGGCTAAGGAAAAGTACCAGGACTGTAATCTTTCTTTGAATGGGAAAAAAACCCCTCACTTGGTAAAAGCTCCCTGGAGACACCCTGTGCAGAGCCCTTTGAGAGCTCTCTGGCAGAGCAATAAATAAAACAAGCAGTAACAGATCTGTGGTAGTCTCCGTGGATGCAGCACATGGTACAGTTTCAGTACCTGTGGTTAGCAGCATCCCTCTGGGCCACATGTTCTCTTTTTTATTCTGTCATTGTTGGTTTTGTTTCATGCAGCAGCTTGTTAAACATCACAGCTCTGCCTGACACCCAAGCTCTCTGTGCTGCATGTGACACAGCTGGTGCTAAGCAGTGGCAGCCTCGATGCTTCCTGTCCTGGGTCTCCTCAGGAGCTCTCGTTTCCTCTAAAGATTACCAACCTCTTTGGAGATTACTCATTTGTTCTTTCAAATCATGGCTGAGTTGAAATAAAAGTGAAGTTTTTTTTCTGGTTTAGCCTTTAAGTTCAGATTTTCAAGTTTGTCGTAGTCGACATAATGGATGTAATGTTTGAGTTACAGTTCAGATTTTCAAGTTTGTCGTAGTCTACACAATGGATGTAATGTTTGAGTTATAAGAATATCATGTAAGTTTGCAGTGCTTCTGCAGGAGGGCGTAGGACCTGCTCTCGTGTTTGTGTTTTGGGGTGGGTTTTTGTTGGTTGTTTTAATAGCAGCTGGTAGAAAGGTACTAGCTTGACTGTTAAAACTTCACATGGTGATGCCATGGTTTTGCCTTGATGAGGATGTGTGGAAAAACACTCTCCCAGTACACGTGACAATTTTTGTTCTAAATAGCAGGGTTGGTAGTGCTGCTTGAAAATTGATTTCTTGCATGTAGTTAAAGGCTTGTATCTAACATGAACTGTCTGCAAATCTTCTCAAATCTGGTGTTTAAATTCTTGCCCCAACAAATGAGACTCCAAATTTGGCACTGGCTTTGGAAGTATTTTTGTGGAAGCTGCTCACAGTCCCTAGGACTGTCTTCTGGCATATTCTGAAAATATCTAGGCCATGTGCTGAAACCTAAGCAGTGTTAGGATGATTTTGGTCATGATACTACAGATACCCTTCTTTCTACCCTATTTTTGGCTTACTCAGTACATTTCACACTGTCATACCAGCACTTCCTAATGTGTGGTTTTGGTTGCCCTCATTCCCTGCGGGAGAGCTGGGGGAAGTGCAGAAGTGACTAGGATTGAATCTGGGCCTCGCTTTGAGAGAGGGAGTTGCTCACTTGTCTTGTGGGCACAACCTGCAGAATACTCTGTAATTCCATGCTGCAAGGGATGAACTTCGTGTTAGTCATATTATGTGCTGTGCTATCCTCTTAACTGGAGAGGAGATCCTGGGAGCAAGGTTATTGCAGGTGTTGCCAAATCTTTTTTTCCCTGTAAGCCAGAATAAAATAGCTGGGATGGAGTTTAGTGTCCAGAGTTCAGATTCAGTTTTCAAACATACTTCTGAACCTCATCCCAGTTGTCTCTTTCACCTGATGATGGCAGGTGCATTGCACATACCCAGATGGTTCCAAAGCACTTCAGTTTTCCCTGGGTAATTCCAGGTAGTGCTGTGTTGCTTTGCCTGGATCTCAAGCAACTCAACATGCTTTCAGTTCGTTTTTCAGCAAAGGAAACTGCAGCCTGGTAAAAGTGGGGCTGGTGGTGGTATTTTACTATATCTTAGCCTTCCAGAGGCTGTGTAAGAATTAATATATATCTAAAGCAGTTTTTATGAGGATATCTCATTCTGAATCACTCAGAGGGACAAACTACTAAGGTTGGATTTGTCATTTGAGGTCTAAGCAGAATCTTTGGGAATGCTGCCTGTATCCTTAGAATGGAAAAGCCTTCCAGAAAATGCTGTATACCTTGAAACTAAAATATCTATGAGCTTTCCAAGTGATATGTCAATGACACTGGGATGAATGTGTTTGAATGTAGGGGATGATGTTTCCTTTCTATACTCCACGTGCCTGAGAACATGGTTCATCTGCAGCAATTCTCTGGGGTGTCTGTCCTCAGGAGAGGACCACTCTGGTGCATTTCAGGTCTTTTGGTTTTCCAGGTGATTAGCATAACTCCTTCCAGCATGTTATCAGTAAGGTTAGAACACAGAGGAAGCTGTAGCACCTCTAACAGCATCTGTGTTTTGAGCTGTAGTGCAGAGTGGTTCTGCTCCTGGAGCCTGTGCTAAGAGGCAGTCATTGACAGAGCCTGCTGAGAGCTGTCTGTTGAACTCTGATTTTCCTGCTTTAGGATAGCAGATGGTGTGGAAAATAAGCTTCATTAGACTCCATACATGAGGCAGAAGCTTATATTGTTTCCTTTTAGCTGTTCTAGATCGTCCTTTTCATCTGGATGTTTCAACCATTTCTGGTTTTATTGCAGTAGTTGAAGATAGTGGGTTCTGACAGCAGATTTGGGTCTAGCAACAGAAAGCAAAAAGCTAGAAATGGGAAACCCCAATTATGCAATTGTGAGTTTGTTGCCACAGTTTAGGAGAATACAGATCTCTGTATGTAATTGGGGCAAATCTGAACCAGCTATGCTGAGCTCAGTGGAAGATAGTACAGAGCTGATACCAAGAGTTAGGTGCATTTTGTGTCGTTTTGGCCAGTTAATATAGTCTTGCAATAGTTTAAAACCATCCAGCTGATGGGGTACCCAGTTTTCCTTGGACATTTTCCTGTCTTAGAGTAACCTGGGACTTGTTTCTCCTTTTCTGACTGGCTGGCAAGTTTATGACCCCAGCCTGACCGTATTTTGGCTGCTTCTATCCTGGGATAGGCTAATGGCATACAATAACCCACAAATATTGCTATTAAAAGCTTCAGCAATCCAGGCTGATTATCTTCAGGTTCTGCAGCTCTGTGTACACTTATGTAATATGCATCTGTTAATGGCAGTTTCTGGACTGTTAGCAGGTTTCGCTTCACATATTGCAAAACGTTACAATGTCTGTTTTCAAATCTGTTTAAATGAGACTTTTATTCTTCCAAATATTTTCCAACATAGAAGTATTTTGGGTCTGTCTCTTTCTTTATTCAGCTGCTTATGGTATGCTTTCATTTGGGAAATGTGAGTTGTCTGTCTGTGTGAAAATGCAAGATGCGAAGCTATTGTCCTGTGTTTGGCTGTAGCTAATTTGGACTCAGTCTAGGAGTCTTCGGTAAAGAAAAAAATCTTAGCCAAACTTGAGTTGGAGAGTTCTTGAAGCAGTTCATTCAGATAAGTATCATACAGTAAGAAATATTGTCTGAAAAATGATTTATATTGGGCTGTTTAATATTGTTCTCTCTGGAGGCAGAGAAGTAGAGATTGACAGTATGTGGAATGGCCTTTGAGGGCATGTTTTTTATTTGCATTTATAGACTGCTAGGCTTGCCAGGAACTGTGCTGAAAATGGAGAAACTGCAGAAATACACTAAGACTTAAGTTTGGGTTTAGAGTGGTTTTTGTTCCTGTGGCTTTTTCTGCTTCCTTTATGTGCAGCTTGAGCTTCTTTCTGTGGACTCAAAAGCAGAAATGCATGTTAGGTTACCTGTGCCTAGGGCTTGGTGATGAATTACACATTTGGGTTGTAAATTTTTGCCTCTTGATGGCTATTGTGAGCCAGTGAAGGTAATGGTATGATGTCTTTTGCTGGTCTCCTTAGACAGGCCTGAACATACCTGAGAGGTTCAGTATTTACCTTCAGGAGCAAGAAAAAAAAATTGGAGAGCCTCTAGGTTTCTGCTGAAGGCATCAATGTACTACAGGAGTATATTGTGTCAGCTTCGTACCTGAGGATCTGCTGTAAACGGTCTGAAATACTAAAGTTTCCTTCAAGCAATCAACAGAAAGTGACTAAATGTGTATGATAACACTCACTTCAAATAGAAAAAAATCACCAGTTGCCTTGTCTGCATCCTGGGACTATGGTTCAACAGAAGCATTTTTCTTCCTCCCATCCAGTATGAAATCTTAAATTTGGGGTGAATCCCAGAAAACTTTGTGGAATTGAGGTTTGATTTATTGGAGACTCTCAAATCTGTTATTGCCGTTGACTTAAGTGGTTTCTTCTAAGGAACTATGTGAGCTGAACAGGCATTTCTGAGACAAAGGTGAGGAATAGCATAAACCTGTTCCTCAGGATGTGTAAAGCATTGAAAAGCTTCAGAACCAGGCAAGGTTAAGACAGTGAATTAATTCTGAAAATTCCCATTGCTGTGAGTGGCTAGTTCATGAAAGTATCATGAATATTAACTTGTATCAAAGTTTGTGGATTTCTTCACTGCTTTTTGCAAAATATCTCCTGTTGTATTCTTAGATTAGTAATATCTTACAAAATAAGCTGTGTGTGTATAAACTGACCTGCCAGCCTGCTGTTGGCATACATCAGTTTGTTTTCTTTACAGATCTGCAGATTAAATGTTTCTCTAAGGTACATGAACGTTAATTTTGTGCATGTCTTCAGGCTTGGAGCTGCTGAAGGGTAGCAACTAGTAATGATTAGCATGTTGTTGCTATTTGTTGGGGCTTTTTAGTATCTTGTATTAGATTGTGAACCTGCACATTTTGTCTTCGTGAAGCTCTGTGACCATAACTTAGGAGTTTGGAAGAGTTGTTTGTAACTGGAGAGGCACTGTCCTTGGCCTAGGTAGTGGTAGGTGACTAACTGTTCCAGAAGGTTTAATGGATCAATTTTCTAAGATACATAGTTGAATAGGTCTAAAGTGTGGAGTTGAACAAGAGTGAGAAAAACTTTGTAGAGTCTTGCTGCTCCAAATGTAGAGATTTTGGGAAAACTCCTAATGTACCCAAGGATAAATAGTTTCTGCTGGATAAGCCTATAGTGTAAAAATCCTATTATGCTTTGGTTTGTGGGAGAAAGCATCCTTAGATTCAAAGTAAGATGAGTGACTGGGTTTTGAATTGGAGACTGCTGATAAACTGGTTTGGAGGAATCTGCAAGAGCTCTGAAAATCCCCTTTTCACGTAGGAGAACTAACATTAGTGCAAACGCTGATTATATCAAATGGCAAAGCAGAAAAATGGTTCAGTTTTGTGAAGAAAGCTTAAGTAGCTTTAGAGTAGGTCAGGCTAACCAAAGGAAGTAAGCCAGGATCAGCTGTGCTAAAGCAGCTGGCTGTACTTTCAACATCAGCAGAATAATTCTCCAAATTCTTCTTGTGGCAGCCTCTCTTATCGACTGTTACCTGCAAATTGCTGATGGGTGTTTGAATGGTTTAGCTGAAGGTTTGCTTTGCTGAGTTCCACAGTGGTTTGACCTCTGTCAGAAAACGAAGGCAGTGACACTGAATCTGAAGGATGCTTGTGTGGTGTGATGGTACTGTGTCCAAAACCATACGGTGCTCAACTTCTTCTGGTCTGGATAACTTTTTGCAACAGACCACATGGTTTGGGTTAACTTTTGAAATTTGAAGGAGCACAAGTACTTTATTGAAATAATAAATCCCGGGGAATGGTGCAGTTGACAGGGAAGTTAACTGAGCTGCTGGGGATGAGTTCAGTTAAAAAGCAGCAGGCTGAGAGCCTAGTGATGTTTTGAGTACAATTTGTCAGTTAAGAGGGGAATGAAATCTGAGGAAGTTGGCACTGGAATTTAGAATGGAAAGAATGAGTTGGTTGATGATGTAGAAAACTATTTTCCACTTTTCCTTTGACTTCTGTCCTTATCTCCTCTGGCAGTAATATGAGGGAAATGGTATCTTTTGTTTCTCCTGTTCCTGTGTGGGAATGGTAATTGTTCTGGCTGCTTACCTGTTCAGGAAATATTCTCATTCCTCCCTCCCAACAAAACACTGCATCAGTCATTACCAATGTCATTTCTTGCTTTATTTTCTAACTTTGGCCTTCCTGAACCCTCCTGTGGTCCCTTGTAAGCCATCTGGCAAAACAGGGAGTTTATTTTTTTTTCTCCCTGGCCCCCTTGCCCTCTGGAATGAAGTGTTTTGTATCTGTATTCATCTGCCCTATGGATAAGGATAATGAGCATGTTTGAAACCTGCATCTAAATGCTGACTCCTGGAGCTGCCTCTTCCAAACCTAGATTTTCCAGCTGGTAAATCAATCTTATCCATGGAAATGTGCTTACAGTTCTTGGGAATTTGCCTTACACTCTTGCCTTCTCCCTTCCCCCTCCTCAAGCCAAATTTCTTTCCAGGAAGGGAAAAAAATCCATGGACTAGATGGCTCTCTAGCTGAATAGGGTGTCTCATTTCAGATATACTTTCTGCAGCTACTTAAATGACCAAAACATGAGTGACAGCTGAGTTGTCTGTCATGGGTCAAGGGCAGTCTAACTCAGCAGTTTCCCTTTCCTCTTCCCTGAGTTTTGTTTGGAAGCAGGAGTGATTTGCCATGCTATACAGTCATTCTCTTGCCATGAAGACCAGATGGAAAAACGTCAGTTGCTTCATATATAAATACTCAGTCTAACAGCTGTGAGTTCGTCAGGACACTGGGATCCCAAGTTGGTGACCAGGTTGTTAGCTTAGGAGGGCCATAAGCATTACTCTAACTTGAAATAAAGCTAAAGGTGTCCTGTGAAACTGTTTAGAGTCCAAGATTCGCTCAAAGAAGAGGGAATGAAGCTGAGCCATTTAAATGCAAAGCCCTTTTTCAGGTGAAGTTACAATACTTCTAGAGTATCACATACCATGTACTGAATGGTAATGTTTCATCCACTGATGCTGTTGCTGAAGTAGCTAAAGGATTGCTCTGACCTCTTAATTGTCTCCTTTGCTTGTATAGCTTTATTAGGTAAGAACATTTATCCTGGCTGTTACCCCTTGGTCTTTCAGCCAGTTGATAATCCTCTGTGTTTCAATATGGATTGCTGGCTAAACAGCTGAGATACCTGTGTGATCTTGGCTAATAATGAATCAAGTGTAATGGGAGTTGTAACAAATCTTCTTGACACCGATAGTTAAGGGGGTTAACTTGGTTTTGCAGGTTGCAGAGGGTTTTTTCTGCTGTCCATGTGCTAATAAGACTCTTCCAATAATATTGAGATGGGGAGGGAGTGGGGAAGTCTGTCAGTGGCCGTTGGGTTGCAAAATGCAGTGTGTTTCATGGGCTGCTGAGCATAATGGGAAGCAAAGTGCCATAAAAAAGATATTGAGTGCTAAGTCCATGACTGAAAAAAAACCCCACCACTTCAGTGAGAGAATGGGCACGGTCATTAACTTAAAATAGCTTCTCTGTGGAAAACTAATGTAAAGCAAGATTGTAATTCCTCACTAATGAAGTGGATAAGACTGTGGATAAGACTGAAACTGAATTAGAAGTAAAACAAATTTGCCATAACTGCAGACTGTTAAATACACATAAACAGGGAAATTGGCCATGATTTAGTCAAACCACCTGTTTCTCAAACCTTGAGGAGTTGTGCCTGTTGCTCTGAAAAGCCCTCGTGTTCAAAGGCAGTAGCTATGATCTTTTGAATGTCTATGGCTAACACCTTTAGAGAATGGAACAATAAATGCAACCCTTGAAACAGCCCACCAAAACCCCCCAAAGAGCACTTCAAAATAGTGTCTGGTTGGGTTGCTTTGTCTGCATAGATCTCAGTTTTGCTTCCAGGTACGTTGTGTTTCAGGAATGGTTTTCTTCTGCCTTGTGGAGTTCACTGATGCAGTGCCTGTGTGATGGAGGCCCATGCAGCCAGTATAAAACAGGTGACTGTGGCTCTACAACGTCGGGGAGTCTGCTGGGAGTTAGGGAGGCTGGAGCTCTCCTGGAGTCTTTTTAATGAGGGTTTTGTGGCCTTTGGATTGCATGTGCCTTTCAGTGAAAACTTTGTTTTGTTTGAATCCATGTAGTTGGTCTAGATGCCAGGAACTGAGTGCCTTTTCTTCAAGATAATGGTGGTGTTCATGGATAATATATACTTCTTCAAAAGCCTGTAACTTTGCTTCAGACCATGATGAACTTCAGCTTGCCCTGCTCTCTGACCTTCTGTGGAATAGTTTGTCTGGGATAGGCTGTACTCTGACAAATGTTGGGATTTTTTTCAGGGGTCTGTGGGCGTGTGAGCTCTTGCTTTGGTGATGATGCACTAGGAAGTCTTTGATCTGGAACCTCATCTGAATGGTCATGCTCTAGTTTGGTGTCACGTTTACAGTCTGGGGGTCTGGGAGTCATCAGTGTGTGCTCTGAGGAACAGCAAGTTTGGCTGTCAGGCAGGCTGTGCTCTCTGAGCAGCCTGTTAGACACCAGCAGGACAGAGCAGCTGCAGCCCCGAGTGACGACTGTCAGGCAGAGATCAAGGGTCATGGTGCTGTGCACTTTGGTACATCTTGGAACACATTCGCCGGAGATAAGGGGGGTTGACTTGTCTTGTTGGGGAAACCAAGCTGAATTCATTTGCCTTTTTATCAGTTCAGATTCACTTTTTTGTAAGCATCTGTGGCTGTTGCGCTGTTCTGAGTTTTAGTTTTTCCTGAACGGTGGAAGCACAGAGGCTCTTTGTGTTATTAACCAGGAATACCTAGTAGGGCTGTGACTGGTGATGCTCTAACTTGGAGGCTCCAAATCATAGCACTTCGCTAGTAGTGGGATTTGTTTGGGTTTGGTTTTTTTTCCTCCCATTCCTACTGAAATCCTTGCCATGATTTTTGTTTTCTTCAATGTTTCCTGCATGATTCCTGCCACAGCATCTATAGAAAAAAGTTTGAGTCTTGATTTCATTTGTTTTGTAATTGCTTTCTAGTTCAATATCTGACTGGCACTAATGATACTGTGTAAGTTAGCTGTAGGGACCCAGCTGATAATTCCATGACAAGTATGCCTGTTTCCCTGAAAAAACTGCAGAATAAACTTAAGGATGGAAGACTCTCAGCAGACTTGAGGCACTGCAGCTACTCTCCATAGTTGTTACTGATGTGGGGCAATATTAGGTTGTATCTCATAGGTTGTGGGTGTCAGGTGTGGTTTTCTCCTGAGGGTCAAGGAGGTATGATGTGTATTGTCTCCTACCCTGCTGTTTCCTCCTCCTCTCCTAGGAAGTGAGCTCTCACCTGTGGACCATTTGTGGGTCCAGTTGGGGTTTTGGAGCTGTGGAGCTTTGCATAAAAACACCTCCTGGAGTTACTAAATGGTAGTTCAAAGGATGAAGCTTCACCTGTTATGTTTGGAGTGTTGTGCTTTAGAAAAATGTCACCCTAGGGCATCAGTAGTTTTCTGCTTGTAGTCAGAAAAGGATTTGCAGATGAAGTAGTAGTTGCTGTTACTCTTTTGGTGACTCTGTTCTAAAGGATGAAGTAGTAGTTGCTGTTACTCTTTCAGTGACTCTGTTCTAAAAGCACTAGAGGAGTGTGCTCTCATGTCCAGTAACTAGAAATCCAAACATCAGAGCAGCAGTGAGGCGAAGCTTTGGAAGAGCAGTTGGAGCTATTGCAATGCTCCAGGTTAGCACAGTGTGGGTGCTGCAGGCACTGGGCATGGATAGCACTCAGGTGTTCTGTCCTCTTTGTGGTGTTAGAACATTGCATTCATCCAGGGGCAGGAATGAAGTCCTGAACTCAGTTGCTGTGTTTTTTGGCCTGCACAGTGAGTGCAGCAGACTGGGAAATCAGCTCTGTAGCTCAAGTGTGTAGCTTTGCTGGAGCTTGGCTCTGTAATTGTCTGCAGTTTTACATGCTGTCTTGAGAAGAAATGTGTTGGTGACGTTCTGTATTTACATAGTGGCTGTCTACTTCCAAATTGTTCATCAGTACACCAGGGCTAATACATTAGATAGCCCACTTAGGTTGTGTTCCTGTCATAAGATCTGTTTTCAGTTGCCCAGCTGGTGTGCACCTTAGCCACCTGGGCTGGAAGTGTTCAGGCTAAGTGTCTGTCTGAGCCTAATTGTTTAAGAAGCTTCAGCCAAGATGTTAGAGGTGCTTCAGAGAAAAACTCTTGCTTTATTGCATCCATCGGCAGCTTAGGCTTTTGTGCTTCAGAGCTGTGAAGTGGTGACCTAAAAGCAGCGTTGAGGCAAGTGTGTGTCTTTAGGCTGAGGAAGTATTTCCAAGTAAACGATTTTCAGATAATAGAGCTTTAAAATAAGTAACACTTGCTAGATCAGATTTAGTTGGAAAGTATTTTTTTAATACTTGATCCATGGTCCAGCCTGGGAGCATTCTGTGTGAGCATCCATCCGATGCCACGTGAAGCAGTTTGTACCACTTAGTGTGTATTGGCTTTGTTTTCCCAAGGTGTCATTAATTACTTTGGTACAGGATGTGCAAGCCAAACCCTCAGGATGAGAAATGAAGGTAGAAAGCTGTGTAGTGTAACTCAGTTCATCTGGTTGTGTTGCAGCTGTTCAAGCAAGTCAATGTTAATATCCTCAAATTCCTTGCTTCACCGTAGTGTAAGTTTCTGTGGAGAAACAGGGATGGGAAGTTTTCAAGCAGAATATCTTCTGTGGAGCAGCAGCCTCTGGTTTTGCAGCAGCAGCAGATTTGGCAGCTATTATCCACAGTGATCAGGCCGTGGAGAACTAGCTTTGTACCAGTGTGTTGTAGTTAGTCTGAAGGAAGCATCTGTGAAAACACACTGCTCAAATGGCTTTAGCTGTAGTAAATTCAGTTCTTGAAAGGTGAATTTTATTTAGTATTTTCAAAACAAATGCCCTTCTCAAAATCTCTCTGCTTTGCCATGAGCCTTGAAGGAAAAATGATATAGGTAGAATCGAAGATGTAATTATTTTTCACTAGATTTGGCTATTGCCTTTATACTTTTTTGTCTATTGTATTTTAAAATACAGAAGTTGGTGTATTTACAGTTTGTTTTGAAATATTTTTTGATTTTTTTTTTCACATCAAACTAGACTTGGTTCAGGGTTTAAGTGAAATAGGGCTACCAGCAAACACTGTTGATACAGATGGCTGAGTTCGTGGTGTGCTTTGTTTGGTGATCGTAGTCATGGTTGTACTGAAGGAGGGGAAAAAATAAAAGCCCAAAGAAATGTATATCAATGAAACAGCTGCAAAAAATGTAAACGATCTAAACATAGCTATAATCAGAGTATTTCTTGACTGCTTTTAGTTTTGTTTTAGTCTTTAGGATCAAAAACATTGTATGGGAATTCCTTTCTAATTAGCTCAGAGCCAAGTCTGTGCTATGTCCAATGTTGTTTGCCTTTCCTGGGAAGTGGAGACTTGAAAGTGCTTTGGAAGGAAGGATTGGCAGGAGCTCATAATAGGAGAAGGCAGTTACCCCTCGGATTGCCAGGAAATTGTTACCTCCACTTGCATAAAATTAAATCCTGGGTACCTGTATCTATCGTCTCTTCTATGGCCTTAAGCCCTCACCGTGTTCTTACGATGCCATTCCCTTGTCTGTCTGTGGAAAGAACGTGAGTTTTGGAGAAAAGCACCCTATTCTCTCAAAGCTGATCGTGGGCAATAGATCTCATGTGAAGTCCTTATTTAGACATAAGCAGGCTGAAGTCAGTTCAGATAAGAAATGTTCATAGTGACACAGATTTCAGTTTCCACCTCGAAGCCTTGTGTATGACTAATTCTGAAATGGAGTCATTTGGACTGAGTCAGCAGCCGAGTATGTGTAAAGTGCTCGAGCTATCTCGGTTTGGTTTGTACTGAGCATTAATTGGTGCTGCAAATGTAGAGCTAAACCAATTGATTATGGGAGTGCTCAGCGGAAGGTGACTAAGTATGGACCAGGTCTATCTGGGAAAGTTTACTTGGAAATAGGAGATTTCCAGAAGGGTCTGTGAGATCCAACATGTGTTGGAAGCACAGGAGAGGCTGAAATGGCCCAAAGCTCTCTCAGGGCTGGGAGCAGGAGCCGCAGGGAGGAGCTGAGTTCTTTGTTTGCAGCGTGATCTGGATCTCATTACTAGCCAAGTAAGTGAAGTCACAAGGAGGGAATCTCTGCTTCTGATGGACAGACACGTTGCAGCTCATTTTGGAGAAGCCTGTTCATACATTTTTTCAGCCTGCTAACTACTTTGAAGATAGGATTGTAACTCTTGAGCCTCTGAGTCATCCCTCCAGTTCCTGCTTATTGGTCTCTTGGTTTCCTCTCTTTCACAATTGCAGGCTGTTAAGTGATAGTGCTGCTGTAGTTAATAACAAGTTTTGAGTTCTAACACTTGCTGCTCTGTACTGTACTGTTATTGCTGGCTACTGTTTTCAGTATTTGAGTTGCTGCAGCAGCAAGTGCTTACATTTGCCCCTCATTTTCGGTAAACAATTAGTAAACGAGGAGTTGAAGTCCTCATCTTCCCTCTCTGCCTCCTTCGTAATAATTCAGTTTTGTGGCCCAAACTAAAACTTGAAGATCTAAGCACAAACCCCTATGTTAATAGCAAGAAAACTCTCTTAGAAGTTTTCTTATGTTTTGAGGATTTTACAGCTATTTAATGACACTTCCATCTGTTGGTCCCATAGCAAAAGAAGTCTTAGAATTGGGCTCCCAAGAGGCTCTTTCACAGGGCTGTCCTTAGGAAGTACTGGGGTCTGTATTTGGATCGTAGTCATTCTGTGGAAAAGTTATTTTATATTGTAGTGGTAGGGTCTTAAGAAGGAA
>NW_008667519.1:71866-75889 GCF_000695815.1 Acanthisitta chloris | reverse complement strand
ATTGGTGAGGTTCTCACCAGTATCTCTGGATACTAAGCATTCAAGCACTCCAGTTTGGATTGGAAAGTTTATCTGGGCACTGGGATTGTTCCTGAGCTAATGGAAGAAAACTGTGGAGTGGTAAGAGGAGCACAAAGGAGCCAATTCTGAGGTGTTTCAGACTGCTGTGTGGAGTGGTAAGAGGAGCACAAAGGAGTCAATTCTCAGGTGTTTCAGACTGCTGCTTATGTGGGCTGGTCCTGTTGCCAGGGAGCTGGACAGAAGATGTGTACGGCTGCGCTGTTAGACTTGTGTCCAGGGGTCTCTGTGCCCTGGCTCTGCTGTGGAAAAGGCTCTTGTGGAGCCTTGTAAGATCCTTGCTGAACACTGTCAGTGTGTTTCAGGTGGAGCCGTGGTGCTAAACATGTGTTTGGATAACTTTCTGGCTAAGGGAGCTCTTTCAGTGTTAAACAGTATCAGTAATTAATAATTTCCATCGCTGGTGCTGAGTGCAACACATGTCACTGTATGGAAACAGTATTTGAATATTTGAAACCAGTGTTAAACAGTATCAGTAATTAATAGTTTCCATAGCTGGTGCAGAGTGCATCACATATTTCACTGTATGGAAACAGTATTTGAATAGTTGAAAATTTTTTCCACGATGCACTTTAATTTACAACTCAAAGGAATTTGGAACCGCAGGTTGAGTTCTTCAGTGGGACGAAACAGGAGGTAAATTGAAAACAAGGAGGTTTGTTTACAGGTTGTGGTGACCCATTGAAGGCAGGTCCTTTGGACCATGACATGCTCAGGCATTATAGTTTGTCTTCAAGAAATTCCTTTAGTGTTCCTGTTCAAATGATTGAAATGAAGTGGCACCGAACCAAGGACAGACAGTATGTGACTAAAGCACAGTGTAACGAGAAACAGATGTTTGGGATAAGCTGTAGCAGTTGGAATAGCTGATTCAGGTTGTGTTGAGTGTATAAGGTCTTCTGGATCATGATTGATCCTCTGGCAGTGCAGGACATTCCTAGTAGTACTCTTGGGGAAAAAACCCTTGGCTTAATACCGAATAGCCTTGCCAATGGGAGTACTACCATACCTAGTTCCCAAATTCCAAGGAAAAAAGTCCTAAATATTCTTCTTCTTCCTCTAGGACACTTCCCTAGCTGTCTGCTTTGTATCACCTTGGAGATGACTCTCTTGGTTATTTCTCATCTTGCCTGTTTTGCAACACTGAATTTTAGTTGTCAAAGGTTTTTCTTGGAGGTCAATCCAACACTGAAGGGTTTTGTGTGTTTGTGTTTTTCTTTCAACCTCTGTAAAGATAACCCTTCTCCATGCAAGGTGTGTGTATTATTACTTTGATTTACTGTACAGCCAAGCACTTGCTGATGGTGTTGTATCCTGTGTTGCTTTAGGTAATAGGAGTTGACTGGTCCTCCCATCTGCATTTCAATTACACTTTATTCTCTCTTGTATTTTAACTCATCTTAAAGTTACTCAGGGTTGAACTGTGAAGTCAGTTAAACTTCTGAATGCAGAGTATACTTCACCGTGCTTGTTCTCAGCTGTTCGTCCCACCACTTGTCTGAGGTTAAATATTGGACTGTTTTCTTTCTCCTGACTGAGTGAGGCTCAGTTTTCTTGCTCTGAGCAATAAATGTTTAAATTTACATGTTAGTGAGTGGCACATGTGATAGTGTCTGAAACACTTCTGACTTTGTGAGATGTGTGTGGTGTATGTTGTTTGCCTGGGAAGATGTACACTGTGTGCTGTCAGAGCAGATGTCTCTAATGTATACAGTGTTATTGTGAAAGTTGGTAATAAACATGCAAGTGATGCCAGGAAGTGATTTCATAAATCAACCCTTTGGGTAAGCGTGGAAGAATTACTACTACTTCCCTCGGAGGTGAAGATGGGCATTCTGGTAGATCACAGGACAATTACACCACTGATGCAGTGAGGTTTAAAAAAAATGAATCAAACAAGTCCTCCTTTTAGGACTTGGATGTTTGTGGAATGCTAGTATGGGTATTTATGCAAGGTATTTCTGAGTCCTTGTATAGAACTCAAGTTCTGGTCACCCCATAAGACTCATGGTTTCTGGATGTCTTTAGTCATTCTCTTTTGGTTTCTTGTCTGGCGAGAACATGCAGAACACCTGGCAGTTGGTTTAGAGTGTTCTGTGTCCCTGAAGGATCTCTGAATGAGAGGTGGTCTGGCATGGAGCTCTGCAGTGAGTGTTGTAAGGACTGTCAGTTGGCTGCCAGTCCTTGGCCTGCACTGCATGTGTCATCCTGTCAGCTGATGGTAACCCACAGTTTTGTGAATTAAATGAAGGACTGGTTTTGGATGCGTTTTGCAGAGAAGAAGCAAAGCTGGGAAGAGTAACTCCTGTAGTGTCATGAGGCTGCATACATGATGTGTGTTCTGTGGGCTGCTCTGAGTTAATTTTGAAAGGCTGGAGGAGCGTGGGAGGCAGCACTGCAGCCACGGCTGCTCCAGTACTTGGCTTCAGGCTTCAGGCTGAGATTCCTGCAAGGGAGCTGCTCAGAGGCACAGGAGCATTACCAGTTCTTGTGTACCACGAGTAAATCTTGGGAGTCTTCTGAACACCGTGCATGGTTTCCAATCAGCATGTTGATGCAACAACAGCATCCTGAAAAGTTCCTGTTTGCCATCAGCTTCGTGAAGTGTATAGGATAGAGAATTCTAGTATGTTTTGGGTTCTTAACGTTGATTTGCCTTTATCTGAATCACTTGAGGGTTTACACTAATGTTCTAGACATGGACCTACTCACAGAATGACTCCTGAGGTCATACAGAAATATGTGAAACGAAAAGAGCTGCAATTGCACTTGTAATGAAGTGAGTTAATAAATCTGTAAGGTAACCTGGATGCATTGTGGGTTTTCTCCTGAAGTATTGTCATCCCTGAATTTGATTTTCATAGTAAAATTAAACTGAGATGATTGGGCCTACCTTTCCTCTCACTGACAAAATTAATCAATTCAGTGCAAAATGAGGACTGACATGAGCCTCAAAACTTTTAATGAGGTGTCTGAGCCAAGTGACAAGATGGTCCAGCTGGTTAATGGTTGATCAAGAATTCAGTTCAGCTAACACTTCCAATTCTGTAATAAGCTGTATGTAATAAACATAAGCCTTATTGTGAACTGCTGTCAGCAGGCATACTTGCCCATTTCCCTTCCATGCATCAAATAACAATTTTAAAGTGAAAATAAATTGATGAGCTCTCTGTTCTAACACTGATTATTTTTGTGTAGCCCAGCATTTGATTACTGCCCCTTTATGTTCAGCCTCTCAGGCTGGATAAATTGAATAAAACTTCTAGTTCCCCCCACCTTGGACTTCTGTGGAAGGAAACACAAATGCTGGCCTGAGCAGCCCTAGAATAGAAATGACTGAAGCTTCGACAGTTGCTTGCCATTCTTAGTCCAGATTCCTGAGGACCTGAAAGATTCCAGAGGGGATCATGTCTAAGCCTTAGGTTTCATTTCTACTGTTTAAAATTTTTTGCTTACTAGTTTTGTGGAGAGCCAAGGAAAATATGTAATTGATTCAGTAAGGTATGAGTGTAGTTCTTAATTTACTCTAAAGCTGCTGCACAGTTTTTTGTCTCCTATGTTCTGAAGAGTGCAGGTTTCTGAAAGGAAATTGTGGCATGAGGCTATGTGCTGATTAGGAAGTGGCACTTGGTTCAGGTTTGCAGTTCAGCCTACTTGCTTTGCCATGAATGTTGGTGCTGAGGTGAGACAGTGGGGAGAGGAGTAGTACAGATGTGTGTCAATGTGTATATTCAGGTATGGCACAGCTCAGGAAAGCAAGTAACACAGGAGGGACTCACAGGTGGGTCTGTTTGGTTTGTGCTTGCCAGGTACATCATATTAATGCCTCTTAAGATTTTAGTGGTAACCTAAAAATTCCTCTGGCTGAATTCTTCGGAAGCCTTTTGGCCAGCCAGACTGCTGTTCTGCAGGTTCTGCTCTGTCATTACCTTTGCCAGGGGGTGA